>NW_019260595.1:154723-158893 GCF_002742605.1 Olea europaea var. sylvestris
TTCTATAGAGGACCGCCTTTTGAGAGGCAGTTCAGGCCAGCAGATAATGGAAGAACATTCAGGCCGCAACCTCGCTGGCCAAACGTATGGCATTCATTCCAATACAATGCAGGAAGGGCAATACCCTTCGATGAGATGACCAAGACCCAACAAAGGCGTTTCCAACGAAACTACGGACGGATGATGAGGCAGCAATAGGGAGTGCCACATCCTAAAGCGCCTAAACTACTCAAGGTAGCCAATCAAAATGTCCTCAAAAATAGTGAAGAGGCCGGTACAGATGAATCAATGAAGGAATTGCCAGAAACTTCTTCTGGGAGATCAAGGTTTGAGCGAGACAGAAGGGATGAAGAAGATCCAGATCAGCCCCTTACTATCCAATTCGGTACGTTGCCTCCTGTCGTGGCCAATAATTACCTACTGGCCGATGAATTCAAGAATAAAGAAAAAGAAGAAGAGAGGAAGGACAATGAAGGAGAAGCTTGCGTGCTGGTATGCGAAGAAGGCCAGACTTCTAGAGAGGCCTACAACGATGAAGAGGACGATGGGATGACAAACATTGAAGAAGAAATCGATTTAGAAGTAGAAAGGAGAAAGAGAGGAGTATCGCGCAATACTCTGTTGAAACAACTACATCGAGAGGGAGTTCGCGAAGTAGATTTGTTGGGAAAACCATCTGGACGTCCTTTCAATTTCTACTTACTGTACGGGACACCCAAAAGGAAGAAGAGAGTGCCTCGCTCTGAAAAGTATGGATCACCTCCAAGAATAATGCCCCTTCCCACAGGTTGGATAACTGATGAGGAAACATTAGAAAAAAGTAGGAAGGAAGTTCAGGAGACAGAGGATCAGCGTGATATACAGCACGTCGACTTATCACAGGGGGATAATTCGACAGAAAACAAGCAAGAAGTAGAAATAGAGGCTGCCGAAAATGTTATTTTTAAACGGCCAGCCATGAAATTGACTAAACACTTGAGGCCATTATACGTTAAAGCTCTAGTTAACGGCATCCCAGTGGCAAAAGTGCTTGTCGACAATGGAGCAGCTATAAACACCATTCCATCTAGGATGATGAGGAAGTTCGCAAAGACAGAGGGCGACATGATTCCTATAGAAGTCATCCTCACTAGCTTCAATGGAGGAGCAACTTCAGCTAAGGGAGTTATGTCATTAGACATAACTATAGGGACGACTACTAGGACCACTGTCTTCTTTGTAATAGATGGTCCTACTAGTTACAATGTGCTACTAGGAAGAGATTGGATACACGGAAGTCGCTGTATACCCTCATCGCTCCATCAATGCCTGATCTTTTGGAATAACAAAGGCGAAGCAGAGGTGGTACAGGCCGATCATAGGCCTTTCGTCGCAGAAGCAAACTCGGTGGAAAAGTTCACGTACGAAGGAAACTATGGACCTGTCAGGGTAGTACAAGATGGGGAAGAAACTCAAGTTGTCGCGCAAAGCGAAGAACCATTCTCAGTGGACGCACTCACTGAAATGTTCAAACAAATGAGGCCAAATATAGTGGCCTTAGAAGAGCCAGTAATTGGCAAAAGAATAATTAAGGAGTCTTGAATGGACTCTAAGTTACAAAAGCAAATGGCCGACATTCAAGCCTTCAAAGCCAAATTGATGGCTTTCAATAAGGAATGCAATGACAAGGCGAAAGAAGAGATAGCCCTAAAAGCGCTGAAGGATAAGTTGGCAGTATTCGAGTTAGAGCAAAGCATTGGCCGAGAAGTCAACAAGGTGGACTGTTTAGAAGAGGAAGTACTTACAAGGGAACTGGACGACGAAGTAATGCGGATCGCCAAACCTGGATACGCTCAAGCACAAGACCCTCTGATCAAAGTAAACATTGGCAATGAAGGAGAAGATCGCCCAACGTTCATCAGCCAAATGCTCGACCAAGAGGTTAGTAACAAATTAATCGCTTTGCTAAAAGAGTACAAAGATTGTTTTGCTTGGGAATATGAACAAATGCCTGGTTTAGATAGAGACTTGGTGGAACATAGGTTACCAACTAAGCCTAACTTTAAACCTCATAGGCAGCCTGCTAGACGTTTTGCTCCCAATGTACTCCCTGAAATCAAGAAAGAGATAGAGCGATTATTGAAAGCAGGTTTTATTAGAATAGCCAGATATGTCGAATGGTTGTCCAATATCGTGCCAGTACTAAAAAAGAATGGTAAACTAAGGGTGTGTATAGACTTTAGAAATTTAAACATAGCTACACCCAAAGATGAGTATTTAATGCTCACGGTGGATTCTTTAGTAGATTCAACTGTCGGACACGTCATGTATTCTTTCATGGATGGGTATTCAGGATACAATCAAATTTATATAGCTGAAGAAGACATACACAAAACTGCCTTTAGATGCCCTGGGTCTCTAGAATGTTTTGAATGGGTGGTTATGCCTTTCGACCTAAAAAATGCAGGGGCAACTTATCAAAGGGTAGTGAATTTAATCTTTCATGATATGATAGGCAAGTTTGTTGAAGTGTATGTAGATGACATAGTAGTCAAGTCCATTAAAGAAGAGGACCATTTCGAACAGTTAAGATGTTCGTTTGAGCGAATGAAGTAATATAAGCTAAAATTGAATCCCTTGAAGTGTGCATTCGGTATTAATGCAGGGAATTTTCTTGGTTTCTTAGTACACAAGAGAGGGATTGAACTTGATAAAAATAAAGCGAAGGCCATTTTAGAGGCCAAACCACCTAGCAACAATAAAGAATTGCAAAGGTTTCTAGGCCAAGTAAACTTTTTAAGACGCTTTATTTCTAACTGTGCAGGGTGAACTAAAGTCTTTTCGCTGCTCTTAAAGCTGAAAAATCAGGACGAATTCGTCTGGAAAGAAGAACATTAAAAGGCTTTTGAAAGCCTGAAGACATAACTATCAAGTCCACCAGTGTTGGTGTCACCAATCCAAGGACGGCGAATGAAAGTGTATGTATCGGCTGAAAAAGAATCAATAGCTGGAATGGTCGCACAGGAAGACCAATTTGGTGAAGAAAGGGCAATTTACTACTTAAGTAGACGGTTAACAAAATGTGAATGTAATTACTCTGCTATAGAAAAATTATGTCTTGCATTGTATTTCACATGTACAAAATTAAGGGTTATTTACGGCCCGTAACCGTTTATTTAATTTCTAAAGTAAATTTAGTTAAGTATATGTTCTCGCGCCCTATTTTACACCAAAGGGTAGGCTTTTGGACACTAGCTTTATTAGAATTCGAAATACAATATATACCTCAAAAGGTAGTCAAAAATCAGGTTTTGGCTAACTTTCTAGCCGATCATCCATGCCTTGATATGCCTGAAGAAATCGAACTAGAAATCAATTCGTTCGAGTTAAAATCTTAGGTGTTATATTTCGATGGGTCAAAAACCTCTAAAGGTGCAGGAGTAGGAGTAGCATTGATTAATCCTTTAGGGATTTGCTACAAGTTCACATTCACTTTAGACAGAATGTGCACCAACATTCAAGCCGAATATAAAGCCTTAATTGTAGGCCTAGAACTAATGATAGATATGGGAGTAAGAAATGTGATCGTTAGGGGCGATTCTCAATTGGTGATCCATCAATTGATCGGTGATTTTAAATGCCAAAGTGATTCCATTATAAGTCAATATGAGATCGCCCAAGAATTATTAGAAGAATTCGATCAAGTAGAACTCCAATGCGTTAATAGGATATATAACGACGTGGCGTAGAACTTCAATGCGTTAATATGGGATATAATGACGTGGCAAATGAGTTGGCCCAGATGACCTCAGGGTACTCAAAGGTTTTAAGTTGGAAGTCTATTTGTGAGTATGGAACCATATTGCCCGTGATCCAAAGAAGGGCGAGAAGGATTGAACTTCACTGCATACAAGATGGAGACGCAATGGATTGGAGAACAGAGATTAAAAGGTTCCTTAAAGAACCTAATGGAGGGGTTAGTAGGAAAAAGAAGCTGTGTTTGTTGAACTATACACTAATAGATGAAAAGTTGTTTAAGAAACGCTCTGATGGTGTATTACTAAAGTGTGTAAGTTTGCAAGAAGCCAAGACGATCATGGCTGAAGTGCACGAAGGGATATGTGGAGCTTATCAAGCTGGCCAAAGGATGAGATGGTTAATTATTAGGAGTGGATATTTTTGGCCAAAGAT
>NW_019260595.1:159976-161298 GCF_002742605.1 Olea europaea var. sylvestris
GATGAGATGGTTAATTATTAGGAGTGGATATTTTTGGCCAAAGATAGGAGAACTATGCGTTCAGTATGCAAAGAGTTGTTTAGCATGCCAAAAGCATGATCCAATACAAAGGGCGTCAGCACAAGAGATGGCACCTATTATTAAACCTTGGCCGTTCAAGGGTTGGACGATAGACCTGATAGGGAAGATTTATCCCCCATCATCCAAGCAACATACTTTTGTTATAGTTGCAACCGACTATTTCACCAAATGGGTAGAAGCGGTACCTTTGAAAGAGATCACCCAGAAAAATATTATAGAGTTTATCCGTGATCACATTATCTATAGGTTTGAAATTCCACAAATGTTAATGGTAGATCACGGAACATCTTTGAATGGGGATCAAGTGAACAAATTTTTGAGCGAGTTTGGGGTTAAATTAGTAAACTCCACACCATACTACGCTCAATCCAACGGACAAGCGGAATCTTCTAATAAGATTCTAAAAAATATCATCAGAAAGATGATAGATGAAAATGCCAGAAATTGACACGAATGTCTGAACAAGGCTTTATGGGCTTATAGGACATCACTTCGGTCAAGTACCAAAGTTACTCATTTCCAACTTGTTTATGGACAGGAGGTCGTTTTGTCTATGGAAATCAACGTGCAATCGATTAGAGTGTGCTTGCAACATAAGTTGAATGATGATGAGTATACCGAATCACTAATTCAAGATTTATTGGGGTTAGACGAATTAAAGTTGGATGTCTTAGATAGATTGCAAGTTCAAAAACAAAGAATGGCTAAGTTTTATAATAAAAAAGTCATAGCTAAATCATTCAGCCTGGGTGAACTAGTTTGGAAGACGATACTCCCTTTGAATAGCAAGGATTCAAAGTACGGGAAGTGGTCGCCCAATTGGGAAGGACCATACAAAATAAACAGTGTGTTGCCCAATGGAGCGTATCACTTGGAAGATTTAGATGGCACCAAGCACGTGAGATTCATTAACGGCAAATATTTGAAAAAATATGTTCCTTCTTTATGGGAATGTGAACAGATAAGAGCATAATCAAAATATGTTGAACGATTAAAGGATAACAAAGTCAGAGCGAAATACGTTCAAATGAAGTCCTTTATTATCAAACGTTCATTACAAAAATGCATACAAAAATATAAATAATGGATGCTCTACAAAATACAATTAAAAGTAAGCTAATCTTCCGATTGATCGCTGAGTAAACCTCACACCGCCTTCCTAAATGCATCGCTGCAATGGCAGGCAAAGAGGCTGAGAAGTACTCTCAGCAAGCAAACTGAGAAGCACTCTCAGCAAGTAA
>NW_019260595.1:161309-215484 GCF_002742605.1 Olea europaea var. sylvestris
TTGTAAAGGACAAAGAGACGATGGGAAGAACTTTGATGGTAAAAACTTCGCTGCTGGCCAGAAAATATTTCCTATACCTCCCACACCAAAGGTGACATCAAGGTAAATAATAAAATGGGCGAGGACTAAACAGTCCATTTTAGATCAGATTGATTTTCAGAATGCCAAGCAATGGCAGCAAATTAGTTTCGAAGAAGAAAATGAAGATAAAGATGGAAGATGGAAAATGCGAAGCATTTATAGGGGGTGGAGATGAAGAGACAGAATATGAACAGCCACATTTCTGCCTAGTAAATGGAATTAAATAGCCCAAAGTCTTGGGAAAAGTGGTGGAAATATCAAAAGAAAATGAACAAGATTTTTAGCACAAAGCAGTTAAATGCTTGAAGAATTGACGATTAAAAAACAAACGTCAAATAAATGCACAAGAAGTTAAAATATATGTTCATTGATGATGGACAAAATTTACAAAAGGAAAATCAAATTACAAAAGAAAAAGACATCACATGTCTTAATTACAGTCCACCCCACACTGAACGAATTCGTTCCCTAAGTTTTTCCCAGTCCTCGTTTTGCCGAGAGGAAGTGATGTTCAATTCGGCCACGACATCATCATCAACTTCCAACTTCTTGTACTGCTCAACCAAGGACTTAGTTCGCTCAATTCCCTAGGAGACGTTGCATTTTTTAGCAGCCATTCTCGCCTTGCAATCGTCCATTTTGGCTTGAAGTTCCTTCATCTGAGCAGCCAAACTAACCATCAAAGAGTCTTCAATCATGACTTCGGAAGAGATCTCTTTCAACTCATCCTCAGCCTTGTTGATCTCCAGACGCAAAGACTCTTTTTCAGAAACAGTGAGAAGATATTGAGCACTTTTGGCCTTTAGCTCAGCATTCTTGGCCAGCAAGGAAAGGACCTCGGAGTAGATAACCTTCAACGTCGCTTTAAAATCGGCAGAAAGATTGAGCGACGGAAGTGTCAGTGTTTGCTCCAACTTCGCATTCAAATGTTCAAGTTTACCCTTGTGTCTGGCAGCACTAGCCCTACCAATGTCCATATCCATGAAAGACACGTACTCCAATATCGACTGCTTGAGGAACTTCAAATCTTCTTCTGAAGAAGCAGCAGGACGATCAGATGGAGCAGGACGAGATGTCTTGACCTGTCCCCAGGAAGCGAACAAGTCTTGGATAGAACGCACAATCTTGTCAGCATCCTGCAAAGAAAATCACCAATATTAAAGATTCTCACTACAACGAACAAGATAAGAATAGAAGTGGAGCAAAAATTACCTCATCAACAATCGTGGAAGATGGCATGCCCTCAGCCAAGCTTGCCACCAACGACTCCTCCATTGGCGAGGACTTCCCCTTGTCTGAGCGAGAAGATGTTGCCACAACGGGTGGACTCATAGGAGTATCTGCAAAACTCAAGAGCAACAAATCAGAAACCAACAGCACAAGCAAAGGTAAGACATCAAAAGACTGAATTACCTTCTGCTTCAATGTTTGGGGGGTTGACGCCCTGGTAAGAAGGTGGCTCATCCATAGGTTGTGATGAGGACTCTGGGGCTGAAGATGTCTCTTTAAGCGTAGCCCCCTCATCAACCGATTTGGATGAAGTAGCCTCAGCAGAGGATGATGGAGCAGGAGCTGTCGATGCCAAAGCCTTTGAAGGAGAGGCTGAACTTTTCTAAGAAGTCCAAAAAATCATCAGCACACAGAAAAGTTTCAAGTATGAAAAAGTATGCTTGTGAGTAAACCAATTTAATTACCTTCCTCCTGACGATAAGAGGGGCATCATCAACATCATCCTCCAGAATGGGAGATGCTGAGGCTGACCGTTTGCGGCTTGGGGCACTCTTGGCTGTAGTAAGCTTGGCAGGGAGAGAAGAAGATGGACGAGCAGACTGTTTAGTACGACGAGAAGGAGAAGGACTCCGAACAGACAAAGGAGTGACCAAAACAGGAGGAGGAGAAGAAATGCTCGGCTGGTCTAATGAATGAAAGGCACGATTGGCGTCAGTCGCAAATAACCTGCGCTTCACCGACGGCCAGAGTTGTTCAAAAAGAGGGTGAATGGCATGGCTAGAATTGAAAGGGGCTAATGAAAAATGGCTGGTTAAAAGAAGATTGCGAGCATTTATAGCCTCTGCCTCCGCCTTATTGATAGTATGAAAATGGTCAATTAAGTTCCTTGAATAGCAAGGAGGAACAAGCCAAGTTTGACCGAAACCAAGCTGGCGAGCAAAAAATTGAGGAGCATAAATTTCTACCCCTGCCTTGGCATTGGTCCTAGTCAAGATATTATGAAATAGCTCCCTCCCGGTTAAAAACTGGATCCAAATGAGTAGGGAGGTGCTCGCGCTGTCTATAGTGGAGGGGGGATGTACATAATTTGGAGTCAAAAAAGGAGAAAAAGGAAAAAAGGAAGAGATTGAGTCCAAAGAATAAAAGAATGAAAAAATGTCCCTTCTGGACATATTTACAAGAGCCAAGGGCTCCACGGCTAACCCATAACAGCTAGCAGAGGAGCGAGAGATTGATGGAGCACCAAGCAATGGAAAATAGGATCTCAACCACAGTTGAGTGAACCAAAGAGGTCCACTACCAGTGGGAGATGCACCATTCTTCAATTGAGTTTGAAGAGAGGCCATGCCTCTATAAAGGGCAGCCAAAAACAAAGAACATAAATTCAAAGGCCTGCCACGTGCCAATTCGTGCGCTATAGGTAAGTAACTTAGGGAGGGCTTTATGCTTGGTACACACAAAACATATTTACAAAGCCAAACTAGAAGGAAGGCCACTCGCTCAGTATGGGAAGGCTCGGCGCTCAAATGATTGTGAAGGGTTTGCAGGCTTGAATAAGAATCGGTGTAGTTTTTACCAAACTTTGGAGCACCACCAGAAACCAAGATACCAGGAAAAATGGTATCGCCCAAAGGTGGTAGATTCACCAGGGCCCCAACATCCCTTAAGGTAACAGACATGGGGCTAAGAGGGAAAATAAAGGTGTTATACTCGGAAGACCAAAAACTCAAAGCAACCGAAAAGAGTGCTGAATCAAAAGTAGGGGGCGAATAGAGATTTCTAACAAATCGAAAATCCTAGTGCTATCAAAAAATGTCTTAGTAGGACCATGACCCACAAGGCGAGCATGCCACCTACGAAAAGCTATATCAGATCTAGGCCAAGTGCGAATACATCTTTCGCGAAGTGGCCCCAACGGCAGAGAGTTTAGAAAAGGAGGACCTTGAGTGCAAGGAAACAGCTGACCCACCGCCGCCTGTTGAACTGCCTTTGCATTGTTGAAGAAAAGGACCCAAATAGAACTCATTACATTCGATATCGGCGGGCGCGAGAAAACTCGGAGTTATGTATGGGCGACTCAGAAGTTTCTGAAAGTCATCAAAACTAAAGGAGTCGCCAGCTTGAGATTGTGAAGCAGCCATTTGAGAAGGAACGAGGTTTTTCAGGGTTACGTAGCAGGGAAGCAAAAGATGAACAGTAAATCGTGAGAGAGACGCAAAAAATTTGAGGCGTGATTTAATGGTGCAGTGAAATGGCGTGTTTGGGGGTTATAAGGGTTTGCAAAACAACGCACCTTTTCAAGTTATAGAAGAAAACAATGATTGAAATTTTTGGGAATTTCGAATGTTGCTGGAAACACAGTGAATATGGCAAAATTTAATAATTATTATTAATTCTGCCATATTGGGGGGTAATTGTTGACACATAAAAATTCAGCCCAAATCGAACGGTCCAAGGAGTGAAGCCCAAGTGGAGGATCCCCAAATCAGACAGCCCAAAGAACGAAGTCTAATCAAACAAATCAAGATGATGGCCCAAATAGGGAGGCCCAAGAACGCGGTAACGCCATCACCCAAATTTGCAAGTCGCCCAGAATCTGAGCGAATGGTGTGCCATACAGTCGCCCAGAGCTGTTGCTCTATTCTCGCCCAAACCTTCAAGTCGCCCAAGGTCTTAACAAATATAAAGCGTTGTGTTTATCAAGAAGTGCAGTTATCAAAGCAGTTATTAAAATAGCACTATCACGTTCTACGATTCAAGGAATTCAATCGAAACCGATTGAACGACGAAGAGTAATGACAGCAGTTAAAAAGGCAGTTTTCATGACAAGTTGGCCATTACGAGGAAAGTGGGCAGTTATAGGACGCTCAAGCGATTTTTAGGCGGTTGATCACAAAGAGATCGTCTATGAAATATAAAAGGGAGAAAAAACATAGAGCAAAGGACGGAATCAAAAACTCTCGAACAGAGAACATGTAATTTTAATTTCTTTAGCTTAGACTTAAACACTTTTCTTTCAGTAACTCGTGTACTTGCGCCCCTTGAAGGCACATTGTTTTTAATTTCCAATTGTAAAGCCATCGCCAATAAAAGAACACCCCTTTTTGAGACTTTGTCTCAAGAGATTTGTCCCTTACATAATCGTCCGATCTCTTTTAATTGTTAGCGACTAACCCGCGCGAAACAAAAATAACATAAAGGGACATCGTTTGGACCTCAAAAATAATCCTTTAAAGCTCTTATTTAAATGAAAGAATGTGGATTAAAAAGAAAAAAGAAAAAAATGTATAACGACAGAAAGAAGGAAAGATCCTCCCCCCCGGCCCCCTTTATCCAGAAAGGTGTAACTAACGAAAATTTGTGTAACGACCCGAAGAGCTTTATGATAGGTATTTAAAGGATGAAAGAACACAATAATAAAAAAAAAATATGGATTAAAAAGAAAAAATATAATTCGAACTTTATTATATTTTGTGTAACAATCTGAAATTTTTTGACGTTATATTCCATGTAAAAGTATTCTAACTAAATGATATAAATTATATAGAAAAAGTTGTCGCATAAAAATAATAAATGTTAATGAAATAATTGAAATTTTTTTAAAGAAAAGATGAGTTAGACGTCTCTTTTTTTGGATATTAAAATGATCTCCGTTTGGATTACTTGATGTCTATGATATAATTTTCAAAACGAGATTCAAGATGATATAGACGATTTATGAATTCAACTAGCATACAATTACCAAGAAATTTTCGAAGTTAACATGTTATTGAAATTATCAAAACATTAGTTTGAAACTGCCTACTTTGATGGCTATAGCTATTGCTACTATTGGTAGGTTTGTAGATTGATAATGATGCAGGAAACTAGATCGTAAGTACTTCAAAATGATAATAATAATGCAATATTTCGACTTCGTTTGACATTCTATAATAATCTCGAAAATTAAGACAAAAATAAGAAAATAATTTATATCTAGGGGGAGGTGTGTTGGGAAGAAGCCAAATAAACAATAAATGCATCGTTGATATGGCAACATCACATCAACGGGCTATTCTCCTGCCCAACAAGTCTGTACAACAATATCAATTTGTGTTACATAGCATTACTCTTCTTAGCAAAGTACGCTTACTTTTTCTCTCTCTTAGAGGTGATGTGAAAAGAAAAAAGAAAAAAATAAATAAATTAACAATTGACTGTCAATTTTGGAATTAGCTCTATGTGTAACACACTAACTTGAATATGTTCTAAACTCAGACGCCAAATTTGGTCCGATTATATTCAAATATGGGTGTCCCCCCGGTACTTTAATTCTAACATGTTAAACTAATTGACGATGTTAAGCTTCTGTTTGGTTTAGTTAAAATTTAAATTTTTAGCAAATTTTGATAAAAGTTGACGAAATATATGATTAAAAAAATTAATAAAAATTATGGGTCTCGTGAAAAATTATAGGTCTCATGAAAGTGTGATTGAAAATAAATTTGAGGAAAAATGAATTTTAGAAAATGGGGCCAAAGATGAGCCAATTTCTTACATCCAATTCATATTTAAAAATATATTAGCCTGAATAAATATCATTATAAATAAAATAATCTTTTGTGGTAAAATAATGAGATGATTATTTAGTATTATCATAATACATAGATAAATCTTATCTAGCATATAAAATATATTACATTCCAATTGTAACTCTTACTTTCAATTGTATAAATATAGGACATTGATTTTTAATACTACGTAAAAGGTTATTGATTTCTCTCATTTGTTCTCTCTTTCTTTCTCTAATTGATAACATGTTATTAGCATGAATATCTAAAAATTGAAATCAATTAGTTAGAAGTTAGTCTATACATAATCTCTTACTATTCACAAATGCAATATTCTAGACACTTTTTCTAGCCTTTAATTCTATAATATGTTGCTGTACATAATTTGGCCTATCTTATTAGACTATCAAATTTCCCTATTACCATGTACACATATTCTTATGCCATCATCAGCTTTTATCCATATGTTGAGCTTTATTTTTGCATCAATTATGCTGTTCTCATGCCATATTGTAGAGATGAGCATGTCTGTTTTTATATGAATTATAATATAATATTATAATTTATACTTACTGTTGAACACAATTGGATTTATTTGATATAGTAAAATAGATCTGTTATTTTTACACTTATCTTGAAATATGGTAATTTCATAAATAATTTGAAAATGAATATTTTGTTGTTGCTCTTGAAGTAGCACAGTAATGTAATTAATATTCCGAAAAAAATATTATTTGCTCATGAAGAGCATGAATTATAATTTTTAATATTCCAAAAAAAAAAATTGATATGTTGCTCTTGAAGAAGCACATCTTCTCAAATATTAATATTCAACTAGAAAACATAATTTTGAAGAGTTAATGTTTTATTGTCGGTGCTCCTAAAATAGTACAACATTGTTAATATTGTAAAAGAATATTATTGCATGTCTATCCCTTAAGGAAAACATTTAATTAATGTCATCCGGGCATTGATTAGTTTCATTAGTTGAATGATATATGATTATGTAAGATTTAATCATATTTTTTGAAATCAAATAATTGAATTATACTTATGTTAAATTGGAAGGTCAATTTTTATTTTATTGTTTGGCACTACCAATTAGATAATCATCGGATCAACGTGATGTGGAATTGAGAATCCAATGGACAGTCAATAAAGAACATGAAGATTCTTCGACCTAATGAATTCATATATGTTAATTGTTCTCTTTATCGAAATTTATCATTAATCATCACTAGCTAAAATAGGGATCGAATTTTTTATGTTTTTGAAAATTAATTAGGATGATAAATGTGACATCATCATCCTCCAAGTTGACCATCTACATATTATATGTATCTAATATATTTGATATAAATACTAGATGATTGCATGGTGTTAGCAGCTTGAAATTTGCAAAACTACTGCTCAAGTAATGAGCATAATTTTTCGATTATAAAATCAAGACGGTGTGTCTTGTTAATCCTAGTAAATTTAAAATCTCAAGTTTTTAATCATTGTTAGTTCATACATCAATAAATGATTTAATATTATTGTTTGTTAACGACTCCAATTGATTGAGAACGAAGTTATTCCCATTTTTTATTTAGGTAATGTTATTACGCATCATTCCAATATTGTAGTTTTCCCAGTTATAATCAGCTCATGATCAATGCCTAATTTTTTTCATCATACTATTTGATAGTGCAATATATGTAAAATTGCTACACTATAATGTATTGGGATGGAAAGTAAAGAATGCTGAGAATAAATGAGTAGTTTGGATACATATATAATATCTCAAACCTTAATGAGTGTTATTTCATAAATCGGTTTACTGCTTATCAATTTAATTGCACAATTCTTTCGGTATTAGGGGAAGAAATTAAAAAGTTGGAAATAATACACAAATACATCATTATTTAAATCATCACAAAAGACAATTCGAAACACAAGTTCGAAAGATAATTTATTTAGATATATTTACTCGCCAAATAAATCAACAATATCATACACTAGCTTTAAATGATCCATTTTGAATTGATTCATGGAATAACAACTAGTTAATATTATATTTGATAAATTCATGGCACTCTTGAAGCGTGATATATTCGATTCTAATGTGAAAATCTCAAAATAAAAATTGACTAATTAGTAAAGATTGTCTCATTAAAGAGGCATACTTTTGGTGTGATGAATGTCCGTAACATACAAGATATTTACCTTCAAAATAATATTTTGATATATATGAGACTCTTGTAGAAATTAATAAGAAATATTTTTCGAATCATCATGTTATTACAGTCATCAAAGATTGATAAAATATCTTATGAAGATGGTGTTACTTGATGATTGTACAAGACAACATGATACATATTTCACCAAAAATTGTAATATTGAAGACCAAACGTACAAGTCATGGATCAATTGATACAAGAATTTTCATTTATTAAAATCAGAGGGAGTAGTTGTACTCTTTTTTCCTTCAATCAGATTTGTCTCACTGAATTTTTTTGATAAGGTTTCAAGGAAATAGCATTTTATTACTCCAAATTATTCTCTTTTTTATTATTGGTATTTTTGTCCAATTGATTTTTTTTGTCAAACAATGTTTCAAATGGTACATTTATTGTGCAAATAATCATCAAAGGGGGGTATTGTAAAATAATGAGATAATTATTAATGATTATTTAGTATTATCATGATAAATAGATAAGTTTTATCTATTCTAGAATATTCATTTTATTCCAATTATAAATCTTATTTTGGACAGTATAAATATAAGGCATTGTTTCTAAATAATACATACAAATTTATTAATTTATCTCTTTTGTTCTCTCTAATTTATAACATCTTTGAATTTCATAATAAAAGTAATATTCTAACTGAACTCAAGTATTTGATGAAAAGAATTGGACATTTTGAGAGCTTGATGAGGATTTGTACAATAATGCGAAAATGCTTTCCTTATGTACGAAAATTGGATTAACTGTATAGAGTACAATAATGCAAAAATGCTTTCCTTGAGACATTACATGGTGTTTGATGGAGATTAAAATTAGATTTTTATTAAATTTTTATAAAAAAATTTTTGAAATATATGTTTGAAAAGTTGTGAGACCCATGAAAATGTGATTAATATTAATTATTTGATTTTGACTCAAATTAAAATTTATTAAAATTCGAGTCAATCAAGAGCTGTGTCTTCATAAATACCGTGACGCACTCAAGTACGAAAATACGTTTCTAGATTCAATAAAACGTTTAGGCTCCGTTTGATATTCATTTTTTAAAAAATAAGAATGAAAAATATAGTAGTTACGGGATCTGTACAAGATATATAAAGTCAAATATAGTGGCTTGATGTGATGGATAACGATCATATTTTTCATTTTTGTGGTCAAAAAATGAAAATCAAACAGAAGCTTAATCTCGTCCATGCGTACAAACTTAGATAACCGAAATACTGAAGTTTTTTATTATTAGAGAGATGCGTAGGGAAAAAAAAAAGTTGAACCCCAACCTTAAGGGCCCCCACCGACCCTGCCCTGGGCCATCGTGGAGGAGGTAAATCCCAGGATGTGCCTCCCAGGAGCCAGGGTGGAGAGTATATGGATAGGCCAAGGCTGTTAACCCATATGATAACTCCCGCTTGCAACAAAGTCAATTCCACTTTGCGGGGAATCGAACTCTGCACACTACCGCGCTGAACCTTATCCGCCCTCCCCTTTGCCACTGGGAGATATGCTCTGGGGGCGAGATGCGTAGGGAATATATTATTATTCTTTGCTTTAGTTTTATATAACTCTATTTAATGACACCCTCGGCTGCTGCGAATAGCAATTTAAAATTTAGCCCTTTACACACTAATTGAAAGTTGTAAAGTTCAAAAATAGGTTAAATTTCATCTGAGTACATTGAACTTTCAGAAAAGTCACAATTGAATCATTAAACTTTAATTTGTTTGAATTGAGTCATTGAACTCACTTTGTTTCAAAATCCACCACTTTGTCACATTTCGTTACCTTTTTGTCTCCTAAACTAACATAAATTGCTTAGTTGATAAATCGATCTTCTGTAAACATTACGTCGCACTTTGAAACAAAAATGGCAAAACATGAGTTACGATTATATCTTTTAGTTAAAAGATTAAAGGATGCATTTTTTTTAATTTTTATATTATGAATTAATCTATGTGTACAATGTTTTTGTACAACATTGTCAACAATGTTGTTTGTGGAAAAAAAATGTTAGCTGAAAAGATAAATTATTTTTTAAATTGTTCAATGACAACATATCAAGTGGCGTGTTGTTGTCAAAATAATTGTACATCAAACATTGTTCTTATATGATAGTGTTAGGTTGATGCGATACAACAATTATGTGAAAGATCTATTGCTAAATAACTATCAATTAAACAATTTTGACAATTTGAGAGAGTAAAATATGACGAGTGACTGATGAAATTTGAAGCTAAATTAAAGTTTAGTTACACAATTGAAATAAAATTGAAGTTCACTTGTCCAATTGAGAAAAATTAAAATTTGACGTCAATATAGATTTTTTTGAAAATTCAGTGACCTCTGATGAAATTTACCCAATTTTTATTCCTTGCGTTGGACTATCCGGAACGGAGGCCGGTTCCTGCTGCACTTCGAAGTCTTTCTCTGAAGTCAAAAACTGTTCTAGATTTCAATATCCAATCTGTAAAAACAGATATATAAATCAAAATTTCCAGCAAACAACGGGAATTTACATTAATAAAGATTCACAATAATTCTCTTCGTCGCTTGAATCTGTACCTCCAATAATCAAACAATGAAGCACGTGTTTTTTATTTTGGGTCTCTTAGTGATCTTCCATGGCGCTGCTGCATTTGGTCATTTCAATAGTGTAGTTGGTAGTTCAGCTGGTGCTATTGGAGAACAACCTTTATCAAAGATTGCAATCCATAAAACTAAACTTGCTCTTCGGGATTCTGCTTCCATTAAAGCCACCCCTCTTCTTCTTGGCATAAAAGTAAGTAAATTTCTGCTATTCACATGGGTTTCATCTCACATAATCTCTCTGTTCTTTTGCGTTTGCCAATTAAGTTGTGGTTTTTGTTTTTCTCATTTTGTGTGTTGGCTCTTTGCTTTTTTAAAAGTTTCAGAATTGTAAACTAGTATCTGTTGGACTGTGTGGCCATTAATCTTGCTGTATTGACATAATATTCCTACACATGTAAAGGATCTTTTAGAGGCGGTTTTTGGGTGCAAGTGAGTTGTGAAGAAAATTTGCTACTATAATTCTACTTGTAATTTGTTTATTTTCTTGTTTCATTAGAAAGTAGGGATTAGGATTTAATCCATAATAGGATCATGATTTCCTTCCTAAGTGCATTACTAATTGTGTTTAGTTAAAATTCGAAAATCAACTATGCAATTTTTTTGTTAAAAGGGAACTAAAAGTTCGCCCTGAGTTTTTGACTTCAAGCGGCCCCATTCCTGTAAAAGCGATTTGTTAGTGAGTTAATAGAAAAGCTATTTCTTTCTTAATGATTTTGCATAAAAATAGAGGCCAATCCTTACTCCTTCAGGTCTATGGGGGAAATGATGTTTTTGTTTATGATTTGGTAACAGGGCGAGGACACTGAATGGGTCGATGTGGATTTTGAAAATGACAAACCTGGTGATGATGATTGGATTGGAGTTTTTTCTCCAGCAAAATTCAAGTAAGCTCCAGTTGTAGATTTATTTTAGCATTCTGGCTATTTCTAGTTGGTCTGTGTTATCAAAGATTATGCATTGAAATTTTGAAACTCTATGCATTTTTCTTGTATCAATGATGAACAAATGTCGGGAATTGTCAGCGCATCAAATTGTTACGATGAAAATAACAGAAAAGATCAAGCTCCATATATATGCTCATCCCCTATAAAGGTGTGTGCACAACTAGTTTTAATATTAAGAATCAGAAAATGTGAGATTTTTTTGCCTTTACTAACGGATGTCAAATTGCATGTATATAATCATTGCAGTACAAATTTGCAAATTTCTCCGAGTCCCATTATATGAAGACTGGGAAAGCTTCTTTAAAGTTCCAGTTAATCAATCAGCGTGAAGATTTCTCCTTTGCATTGTTTGCAGGTGGATTATCAAATGTAAGTGAAGTCACTTTTTTCTGTTAAATCTTGTGATTTTTTCACTTTCTGAATATAACTTGCCACTGTATCCTTCTGGTAGTTTACATCTATTTCTAGATCTTTATAAATTTGCGTTTGGAAATAATTAGTTTGGAACTGATGTAAACTTAAGAAAATTACATATCAAATTGGTTTCTATATATATTGTTTGAATATCTGTGAAAATTTCTGTTATTCTAAAAATGCATCAGTAACTTTTCTTTAAAATGATAATCATAGTTCAAATTCATTGAAATCTTTAAATCTTCAGATAACTTACCCATATTTAAAATTCACAATAATATAAAAACAGTATTGAAATGCTGGTTGCTTGGGCTATCATTTACCTCACTCTCGGTGGACTAAAATTATCTTACGTTCTTTTTGTATTCCATGCTGGTTCATCTTCTTATCATTATTTCAATGTTGTTTGTTTGTAAGTATTTTGATAGCACTCTCACATGAACTAAAGCCATAGCATTCCATTGCAGCCTAAACTTGTAGCAGTATCAAATTCCATAGCTTTTGCAAATCCTAAAGCACCACTTTATCCTCGCCTTGCTCAAGGGAAATCTTGGGATGAAGTAAGTTATCTTGATGTTTGCCAATATTTATTTTTTAATGGTTTATGTCATCATGTAGCTAAAATTGAACTTGGACATGAATCTTTGTCCGTTACCTTATGGAAGTTACATTTGCCTCTACCTTAAAAAATTTGGATCGGTCAACTAGATACTTTTAGCCCTCATTTTATTGCATTGTTCTCTTTCGTTCACTGAGTTTAGTAAGCAGTATTAAATCATACTGGACAGTATGACCAACACAATTTCAAATTCTTTTTCTTATTTAATATTGTTCAGTATTGTCTAATCTACCTTACCAAACTTGCCATTAATGTCTTAATAGAATTTACTCTCCTGCAAAGTGAACTATTAGATTTCTACTTCTTCATCTGAATTGCACTTTGCAGATTACAGTAACATGGACAAGTGGCTATAATATAGATGAAGCCATTCCTTTTGTGGAATGGGGTTGGAAGGGTCAAAAACAAAAGCGCTCACCAGCGGGAACATTAACATTTGAGCGTAAAAGCATGTGTGGTATGATTTACTTTTTATGACCACATTCTTGCTAAGATATGCTGATGTGCTATATAGTCAAGTTTTCTGTCTCCAATGATTGTTGGGGGTGTTGGAAGAATAAGCATTCTAGATTATATATGCAAGTTTTCTTTCTCGAAGATGACCTTGTAATTAGCTAAAGGTAGATGGAGTGAGTTAGCTCATGAGGCATAATTTAACTACCCCAAAGTTTGGACTTTTGAAGGTATTTTTGGTTGCTTGACTGATGATACTTGTGAATAATTTTCTTCTTCGGATTTTGTTACGTCTGGAAGTTTTGCTTTTTGGACAGGAAAACCCCTCTTTCGTGTAGCTAAAAATCTTGTTTTTAGTATATTTTGATTAAAGTCAATGAAATGTGTAATTGAAAAGTTTATGAAATGTGTGTTGAAAATTAATTGTTGACTTTAACTAAGTTTTACTTTAACTAAGTTTTTATCAACTATTTAAGCCACACCAAACAGGGACTAAATCACTAACAATCTTAACTCCAAAACCTTTTCTGAATAGTACAAGCGTTTGGGTTGCAATGTAAAATATACTCAAAATTGGAATGAATAGGCAATTTAATTTCATACTGGAGCTGTATGTCCAATGTTTTATTAAGATTTAATAAATTAAAGAATCATGGTCTTTTTTTTCTTACCTATGTTTTCTCTCTCAATCCACTGATGTCTTGTCCCTTGGTTTCAATTTAAAGAGCAAATGTTAATCAAATCTATCAGGTGGTCTCTTTTTTAGGATACCTATGGATTTTAGTAAACATAAAACAATGTGATGACTGAAATGCATCTGATAAGAATACTCAAATTGGTCTGTAGGTTCACCGGCACGTACAGTTGGCTGGCGTGACCCTGGTTTCATACATACTAGTTTCTTAAAGGATTTGTGGCCAAATACTGTGTAAGTCTCCATAGCATCTGTGTTTTATAAGAAAAAAATTCTGGCAGGCATCAATAATATAGTTATTCTCTACTGTTGCTGCAATTCCAGATATACTTACAAATTGGGTCACCTATTAAGAAATGGATCCTACATTTGGAGCAAGATGTATTCGTTCAGATCGTCCCCATATCCAGGACAAGACTCACTGCAACGAGTTATAATATTTGGTGACATGGGGAAGGTAATATTGATCATTAATTTTGTAATAAGTATATCCTTTCTTTTCTCTGTCCCTACTAGAAATACTGAAAGAAGATAGAAAGACTTTACCCCATTCAAATAATCTGAAAAGATTCGAGTCAAATGAAGAGATTATGGAGCTTCTTGTGAGAAATAATGTTTAACTAACTAAGGGCATCTTCAGCTGTTGTGATGATTATGAACTAAAATAGTGTGTCTTTGCCATCTAGTGCTGAGGTGTGTTGAAAGTCCTTGCCAAATTATTTTCCGGTGCTCAAACCGTTAACGTAGTTCACTTATTTTATGTATATAAGTTATTTGACTGTGTTTAATGCATTTAACATGAGATACTATGACTTTCAGGCAGAACGTGACGGTTCAAATGAATATAGCAATTATCAGCCCGGCTCTCTGAATACCACCGATCAACTCATCCGGGATGTAAAGAACATTGACATAGTTTTCCATATAGGAGACATCACATATTCAAATGGCTATATCTCACAATGGGACCAATTCACGGCACAGGTGGAACCCATAGCATCAACTGTGCCTTATATGATTGCAAGGTGTGTTCATATATCATGTGATAATGCATTTCGTATTTTTTGATATAACTTTTTATCATGGCCAAATTTTTACAATGTTACATATCAACTTGTTCCACAGTGGCAATCATGAGCGTGATTGGCCTGGGACAGGATCCTTTTATGACACTCCAGACTCTGGTGGTGAATGTGGTGTGCTAGCAGAGACTATGTTCTACGTTCCTGCAGAGAATAGAGCCAAGTTTTGGTGACTGATTTATTCTTTTCTAAAGTAAAAAGTTGGAAAGCTGATTTTTATCTTCTGAGCCCTGTTTTATCTTGATCATAATAATTTGACTCTTCTTGTATGTAAAGAAATGCTAGCCATAGGAGCTACATCTACTTATTGTTGCAGTTTCAGATTTATAATACTTCGCCTCAGTATTTGAGCTACATCTACTTTTTGCATAGATTTTTCACTATAACAAAGGAGGAGATAATAAGATTTGTCATACACCTCTTAGTTTTGTCCACCCAAAAATGCTCTCTCCCCATCTTCTTCTTAAAATACTTTTTGATATGAATATTAGGGAGAACTAATCAGACCACCCAATATACTGTTGGATAAAGAGTTAACCACGATGTCTTTGCTCGGAAAACCCTTAGCAGGGAAAATTTACAATGTAGTTAGGCTCCACAGTATATCAAGAAAAGTAGCTTGCTAAATGGATTTAAATATTTTCTTCTAAGGCTATGGAGTTCCTTTTTTAGTAGTAAAACTTTACATAGTTTGTTATTGGGACTGTGTCTTCTATGTAAATTGAAAAATGACATATATACTCGTTCACAGGTACTCAACAGATTATGGTATGTTTCACTTCTGCATAGCAGATACTGAGCATGATTGGAGAGAGGGATCCGAGCAGTACAAGTTTATTGAAGGTTGCCTTGCATCAGCAGATAGGCGAAAACAGCCTTGGTTAATCTTTGCTGCTCATAGGGTCCTTGGATATTCTTCTAATAAATGGTATGGATTAGAAGGCTCATTTGAAGAGCCAATGGGAAGGGAAAGCTTGCAAAAGCTCTGGCAAAAGTACAAGGTTGACATTGCGTTCTTTGGCCATGTCCACAATTATGAAAGAACTTGCCCAATTTACCAGGTAAACCTCTCTGGCATGTTTGAAATGTTGCTGTTCTACTTGCTGGATAGGATTAGTGAAGAAAAATAAGTTGAAATGTTGCTGTTCTACATGCTCTAGACTATTTTTCCTTGTTAATTTTGCATAAAATATCTTCAAGTGACTAGATTAACTTTTATGGACCGATTT
Source organism: Olea europaea var. sylvestris (assembly GCF_002742605.1). Lineage (NCBI taxonomy): Eukaryota > Viridiplantae > Streptophyta > Magnoliopsida > Lamiales > Oleaceae > Olea > Olea europaea. The sequence continues at coordinate 177,417 of NW_019260595.1, forward strand.
CTTGCACTTTTCCCACTTGAAACTTTTTTAATTTTTTTCTGCAGAATCAATGCGTGAACTCGGAAAGATCACACTACTCAGGCATTGTGAATGGGACAATACATGTCGTTGTTGGTGGAGGAGGGAGCCATTTGTCGGAGTTCAGTTCGGTTATCCCTAGTTGGAGTCTGTACCGGGATTATGATTTTGGTTTTGTCAAATTGACAGCATTTAACCACTCGTCCCTTCTTTTCGAATACAAGAAGAGCAGTGATGGAAAGGTGTATGATTCTTTCACTATCTCAAGAGACTACAAAGATGTTTTAGCTTGTGTGCATGACGGCTGTGAAGCAACCACTTTAGCAACTTGAACAACACATATTTACTGGAAGGAACCCATTGATATTGTTCCATAGGACAATTTCTTGTTTTTTCGTGAAATAAGGCATTGTAGTGATTAAGTTACAGATTGTGGGAAAAAAAAAGACATTAGACTATAATGTTAAGTTGCCAAATGTTTAATTGTGGGTTAATTTCACATTTGGTCACTAAAGTTTGGGTAAAATTGCAAATTGTTCCTTGAAAGTTTATTTTGTCCACTAAATATGGTCTCTGAAATTAGAGTAATGCTATGTATCACCAATGGTGATCAACTCCACTCTAGGTGGCAGTGGAGTTCATGTTCCACAACGAGTGATTAATGGTTTTTCGAAAGTTCTAAAAGGTGCAGGATTCGGCAAGACGGCAACTTCAAGCCTCAAATCTTACGGCTTTGTCTAGGACTCTAAACAAAACAAAGTCGCAATATGATGTTTCTCCATATTTATTATTACTTTAATTATCCTTAGACCATTAGTAATGATTCTTTTTGTCAAATTAGTTTATTTGACCTCAAAAAGAATAAAAAATTTTGGACAGAATTTTTGTAAAAAAGAAAAAGAGAAAGGAGCTAGCTTTGTGGCGTTTAGGCTTGTGTTACACGGTTAAAAATAGAGTTGAATATATGTTTCACAATTTATAAATTCGAAAGATGCTTTGTGAAGTGCTATGAATACTTCAAATAGGTACCAAGATCTTACACCGAGAAGTGAAGAATGTATTTTAAAATAATCAAAAATGATGATGCTATGATGGAAATTAGAAGATAATAAGTTAGATTATTAAATTCATTTCTAACCGTCATCTTTGGCTCTTTTTTAAGAATCTCCTATAATAATCATCCACGCATGAAAGATATCTACCAGATCGTCACTTCATATACCAAACATTTTTATATCGTTGCATTTGATATTTTTCATCCAGCAGAGTGATGTAATCATTGTTTAATGTTTTTCTCAATCTACAATGAGTTGCGAAGTTCGAATAAAAACTTCGAAATGGTACCAAGTTTCTATTCTGATGAAGCTTGGTATAATTCGAAAGAGGTGACGCCAAGTTAGAATAAAAGAAAAAAAGTTGAATTAATAAAACAACTTCTGACAGTCATCTTTGGCTCGTTATTTTGAACTCATTGTCTAATGATTCCTTAATTCGAAAGATGAATTATGAAGTCTGCCATGGATACTTCATAACTATACCAAGAACCTAACCACAAGTACATAATACATCCTGAAATATGTGATTAGCACAGTGGTAATCACATATTGTACTCGACATTCTATCGACCTTGAGTCAGCTGCAAACGTGAGCTCACCTACTTCATCAGCTATATGGATCAAAGTAAAAAATGTAACATATTTTAACAATAGGGTTAAAAAAAAAAATTAATTAAGTAAATTATTTTTAAATTTGATCAATAAAGAATTAATGACATTACCATCTTCCACATGAAAATGCCAAAATGAAGATGTGATCTTTCCTTTGACTTCAATCATAGAGTTTAGTGGAGATGCGTAGGGAATATATTATTATTCCCTTAATTTTATATTCCTATTTAATCACACGTTTAACTCAATTATTGAAAGCTATAGTGCAAAAATTATTTATGGGGTAGATTTATCTGAAAAGGATAAGCTAAACCTTTTGTTTTGACTAACAATGCAATATAAATACAAGGGTAAATTATTTTTATCAGGTAAATTTATCCAAGGTCGCCCAACTTTCAGCAAACTCACAAGTAAATCACTAAAATTATAATTTGTCTTGATTGGATTTTAAAATTTCAATTTGTTTCAAAATTCACCACTTTGTCTCATTCCCTTGCACCAAATTAACAGAAATTGCTTAGCGACAGTCATATCGTAACCGATCTTCCACCGTAAATGCATTAAAATGAAGGTTACAGCGATTCTTTAGATTTAAAGTTCAATAGGTTGCTTTTTATCTTAACAATTTTATGATGTAGCATAGTGGTAAGTTAGAATGCCACGTAGCTTTTACATGAAAGATGTCTGATACGATATAAAGTAATTAAGTAATTTTTATCAACTTGAAAGACGATGTTGACTGTAAAATACTAATTTCTCTCACCTGATTAGGACTTTCGATGTTGACTGTAAAATACTAATTTCTCTCACCTGATTAGGACTTTTCCTCCTAACTCTCTGATCTAATATTCAAATATGAGCAATAAGAGAAATGACTGTTCGGGATGAAGTTACTAAATTTTGCATATCTCAATTGTCTCCTAGCCACCCTTATTTATAGACTTGTAATGAGATTTTGAAGGTTATAGAGTCCTTTCTACTAACGACACATGGTAGTTAATCATCAGTAGGACTAACGGTAGTTATTTCTTTACGTTTTATTCTAATTTAGACCATATATATTTGATAAAGTATTTTGGCTCGCTTTTCATATTCGAGGTCACGTATAAGACTTCACGCTATTAATGTTCACCAACTTACTTCTAAGTTCGCTCTGGATTCCTTGTCAACATTTATTGACAACACAGAATATCACTTAAACACGAAGGCTCACTTACACTCGTGTACGATTCCTTGTCCATATTTGTTGACGATAGACAACATGTGACAGATTGGTGAATTTTTAAACTTAATTGATGCTTATTAGCACAAATGAGACAAATTAAGTTTAACAACTATATATATATATATATATATGAAAGTTCAGTAATGGCAAATGAAATTTACCCGATTCTTATTTGGGTTTTGCTATGTGTACGTCTGGGTATATAGTCTTCTCACAATAGGAGGGTTCGTGATTTTTTATTGGGCGTGGCCCCCTATTGTGGGGGCCTCCGGCATACAAATAGTAAAACCTTCTTGATTCTTTGCATTGGACCAACCAGACCATAGGCCGCCTGCATTTTACCCCTAAAAGTAGCTCTAGGTAAATATTTTTCTTCATTTCTTCACCTTTCTGTGAATTCACAGTTACTCATATTTAAATAATCGATTGACTAATCGGGATTGAGCTAATTTCTTGATTTCAATATGCAATCATAAGCTATAAACAAATATATAAAACAATTCGTCCAGCAAAGAAAGGGAAATCTCCACTAATAAATAGAGGAAAATCCTCTCTTGAATCATTACGTCCAAAGTAAATACAACGAAAAACCTCTTAATGGTGGTGGTGTTGATTTTGGGTCTCTTAGTGAACTTCCACTGCACTGACGCTTTTGGTCATTTGAGAAGTGTAGTTGGTAGTTCAGCTGGTGCGATAGGAGAACAGCCTTTATCAAAGATTGCAATCCATAAAACCACACTTGCTCTTAGTGATTTTGCCTCCATTCAAGCCAGCCCTCTTCTTCTTGGACTCAAAGTAAGCAACTTTTTGTTATTAATCGATAAAAGTATCATGACTTACTGCACTAGTGCATTGCTTCTTGAATTCAGTTATAATTTGAAAATCTATTTGCAATTTTTGGTTACGGATAACTAAAAGTTCCCACTGAGTTTTTGAATTTGCATTATAGTTAGAGGCCAACGTTTTTGTTTGACATGGTAACAGGGCGAAGACACTGCATGGGTCGTTGTGGATTTTGTAAATGAAGAACCTTCTAATGATGACTGGATTGGAGTTTTTTCTCCAGCAAAATTCAAGTAATCTCCTGTTACTCTTTTATTATAGCCTTCTGGCTATTTCTAGTTTGTCCGTGTTATAATACTTACCCTTTGGCCTCGGTTTTTCGCGTATTCTGTCCCTGCAATCGGTTAAGAACCATGATCGTGCATATATTAGTTGTGAAATTTGAATTCTTCGCATTGTTTTACATGGTTGATTAAAAACTGTTGGGAAACTTGACAGTGCATCGAATTGTATAGTGGAAAATAACAGTGAAGTACAAGCTCCATATACATGCTCTGCCCCAATAAAGGTGTGTACAAAACAAGCCATAATACTAAAGATTCAGAAAATGTAACATGTTTTTTGCTTTCTCTAACTGATGTCTTGTAACGGGATTCTTACAGTACAAGTATGCAAATCACTCGAATCCTGATTACACAACAACTAAGAACGCTTCAGTAAGGTTCCAGTTGATCAATCAGCGAGAAGATTTCTCCTTTGCGTTGTTTGCAGGTGGATTGTCAAATGTATGTAGTCATTTTTTTCTGTTATTCTCGAGTTCTTTTCACTTTTTGTTAGTATTGCTTTGATGATATAAAAAATACATCACAATAACTGGAGATAGAAATGATCATTGCAGTTCAAATTCATTTTACCATTAACTCCTTCGTCCAACTTAGCCAGATTTAACTCGGACACAACAAACTAAAGATAGCTTATGTTCTCTTCGTATTCATGCTGATATATTTTGCTTATGTTTGTTTTTATCCTGTTTCCTAATTCCATTGCAGCCAAAACTCAAAGCAATAACAAATTCCATAGCTTTTGCAAATCCTAAAGCGCCAGTTTACCCTCGTCTTGCTCATGGGAAATCTTGGAATGAAGTAAGTTATTCGGATTGATGTTAGTCAATAATTATGTTTTAATGTGTTATTTCATCCTGTATAGCTCAATCTTGACTTGAACATGAATCTTTGTTTGTTACCTTAGATTTGCTTCTGTCTTAAAAGCTTTTGTTGGTCGATTACAAATTTTTTAATCCTAATTTGATGTAATTGCATATTTTGTCCTTCTAACACTTAGAGCATGTTTGCTTGGAGAATTGGATAGTTTTGTTGAGAAACAAAAAAGGAAGCTAAAGTTTTGTTTATTCTTCTGCCGAGCCATATCCAATATTGCACCCAAACATGCCATTAATGTCTTAAATAGACCTTACTCTCTTGCAGAACTGAACTATTAATTTTCTTTTTCTTCTTTTTTCACCTGAATTACACTTTGCAGATGACAGTAACATGGACTAGTGGCTATAATATAGAGGAAGCCATTCCTTTCGTGGAATGGGGTTGGAAGGGTAAAGAGCAAAAGCGCTCACCGGCTGGAACATTAACATTTGAGCAAAACAGCATGTGCGGTATGATTTAACTTCTATGACCAAGTTCTTGCTACCATATTGTGTTACAAATTTAGACAAAAAAGGGATTCTATGAACTCGGAATTGGTTAAAGGTATAAAAAATGGGTAAACAAGTTCATAAGGCATACTTTAACTACTCACAAGTTCTGGCTTATGAGGGTATTGTTTGGTTGCTCGACTGATGATACTTGTGAAGAATTTTTCTTATTAGATTTTGTTGGATTTAGAAGTTATGTTTGTTGGATAGGAATATAAATTATTGGATCAATAAATACCTTAGCTTGAAATATTTTCTTTATGGGAATTAAGTTAGGTTTCAATACATAATACACAAGGTTAACCTGAGTTTTTGGGGGCCTTAGACCAATTTCAAATATGGGACCATATATATATGTAAAAATACAAGTAAAATAAAAAATAATAATTTTTTGGGGCCCTCACCGAAGTGCGGCCTTAAGCAATCGCCTACCCCACTTATAGTTAGGGCCGACACTGATAATACACCCAAAACTGCAAACGGATAGACATTTCCAATTTCATAGAAAGTTTTTTGTCCAATTCTATATGAAGATTTCATACTTCAAATATCATGGTCTTTTCTGTTGTTGGCTATGTTTTCTCTCTGAATCTACAGCATTTTGTCTCTTAGTTTAATGTTAAAGAACGAATGTTAATTAAATCTATAAGATGGTCTCCTTTTCATATACATTTATTAAACATAAAACAATATTGTTAACGGACTGCATCTGAGAAGGATCCTAAAATTGGTTTGTAGGTCCACCTGCAAGTACAGTTGGCTGGCGTGATCCTGGTTTCATACATATGAGTCACTTAAAGGATTTGTGGCCAAATATTAAGTAAGTTTCCTAAGGTTCGATGTTTTAGAAATACATAAATTTCTGTAAGCACCAATTATTTTGAAATTCTTGACTGACGCTACCATGAATTTTTTTCCAGACATACGTATAGGTTGGGTCACCTGTTAACTAATGGCTCCATTGTTTTGGAGCAAGATGTACTCGTTCAGATCGTCTCCATATCCAGGACAAGACTCACTGCAACGTGTTATAATATTTGGTGACATGGGGAAGGTATATTGAGAATTAATTTGAAAAAAAAAAAAAAGCATGCGTCTCTTATATTCCAACTGGAAAAATTTAGAGAACTAAGATAGAAAGAGTGTATACCATTCAAAGAATTTGAAAAGATTTGAATCAAATGAAATGATTATGGAGTTGCTTGCGAGAAACCAGGTCTAAATATTTATTTGATATCTTTAGCTGTCGTGTGATTATCATGAACTATACATTTCCATCAAATCTTGGTATCTAATGCTGAGAACTCATTGTTTGCTCAGATCCTTAATTTAGTGAGATGATTTTTCAGGCGGAACGTGATGGTTCAAATGAGTATAGCGATTATCAACCTGGCTCTTTGAATACCACTGATCAACTCATTAAGGATCTCAAGAACTTTGACATAGTTATGCATATAGGAGATCTCCCACATGCAAATGGCTACATCTCACAATGGGACCAATTCACAGCTCAGGTGGAACCCATAGCATCAACTGTCCCTTATATGATTGCAAGGTTTATCTTTTAATAGCACATTAATAGCATTTTCTCTATGCCAAATATTCAAAGTGTGTAATAACAATTCATTATACAGTGGCAATCACGAGCGTGATTGGCCTGGTTCAGGATCCTTTTATGACACTCCTGATTCTGGTGGTGAATGTGGTGTGCTAGCTGAGACCATGTTCTACGTTCCCGCAGAAAATAGAGCCAGGTTTTGGTAACTAATAATTTATTTACCAAGCAAAATACTAGAGTTTGGAAAATGATTACTTCTTGTTGGGGTTGCATCTTGCACGTTAATCACATCCGATGTCAAAAAATGACTCGTATACTTATTTTACAGGTACTCAACAGATTACGGTATGTTCCACTTCTGCATAGCCGATACTGAGCATGATTGGAGAGAGGGGACTGAACAGTACAGGTTTATCGAACGTTGCCTTGCGCAAGCAGACAGGCGAAAACAACCTTGGTTGATCTTTGCTGCTCATAGGGTCCTTGGTTATTCTTCTAATGATTGGTACGGATTGGAAGGTTCATTTGAAGAGCCCATGGAAAGGGAAAGCTTAGAAAAGCTTTGGCAAAAGTACAAGGTGGACATTGCATTCTTTGGCCATGTCCACAATTACGAAAGAATTTGCCCAATTTACCAGGTAAATCCTTGTAGCATGTTTAGAATGCTAGGCTGGATTGCACTAGATAGAATTAATGACAAAATAGAAGTTAAATATCTTCTATTATACTATGCAATACTGTTTTTTAATGTGTCGTAACCCTGTGTCCATATGCTCTAGGATTATTTATTTATTTTTTCCTTTTCTGGTTAGGTTTGTGTCAAATATCTTTATTTAAGAGGTAAGTTAGCTTCTATAGACTGGATCTTGAATTTTGCCTCATATTCAAGCTTTGTTGATCCTTTCGTGCAGAATCAGTGTGTGAATTCTGAAATATCACATTACTCTGGCACTGTGAATGGGACAATACACGCTGTTGTTGGTGGAGGAGGGAGCCATTTGTTAGAGTTTAGTCCCCTTGAAACTGCTTGGAGTCTCTATAAGGATTATGATTTTGGATTTGTCAAATTAACTGCATTTAACCACTCGTCCCTTCTTTTTGAATACAAGAAGAGTAGTGATGGAAAGGTGTACGATTCTTTCACTATCTCAAGGGATTACAAAGATGTCTTAGCCTGTGTGCACGACAGCTGTGAAGCTACCACTTCAGCGACTTGACCCTTACATGTTATTGAAAGGAAGCCATTGATAAGATGTTCGTCAGAACAGTTCTAGTTGGTATATTTGAGCAATAAGGCATCATAGTAATGTAGAGTATGTCAAGTTGTGATGTGTATTCATTTCATTACGCCGTGTCATCAAGTTTTCGTTTCTCTCATACCAGTGAGAGTTTTCGATTATGACTATTAAGTTTAGTTGTCAGAAGACAATTTTGCTATGCTCAATCATCATGTAATATTAATTGCGCTTGGTTTTGTTATCAAGTTCTCATCATTCTCAGATCATGAGTATGAATATTGTTGGAAGAACAAACCAAATTAACCCTATTAGCATATTTGGGTACTTTGAGTAGTTCATGCATTTCAACTTATTAGATATAATTAGTAAGAGATTAATGTCCATGCTTTATACATCAATCTGATAGATCCCAACTCACATAATAAAATAACAATGGCAGAATAGGGAAATGAATGGGATAGTTAGCAGCACATGCAAGTAACAGAGGCAGCTGGAGAATTAGTTAGATAACCATTATAAAGAGTTCGGCAAACAGAGAGGAAAGGGAGCAGAAATTGAGTATAGACTTGGGGTGAGAATTGGGTCTCTCGAAAAACCAAATACCTTTTAGTTCTTGTTATTAATTACAGAGCAATATAGTTATACAGTGTTATTGAATTGCTGTATTACAATTTTCATTTACCAATTGCTGTCAACATAAATAAATCTATGTACATTCCGTTGAATTCTTCTTGAATTGAATCTTCTTCCGTATTGTTTCTTTGATTCTGTGTTGAGCTGCCATAGGAACAGGAACTTATCAAGTGGTATTAGAGTGGTCGATTTTTGGACAAATGGAAACTAATTACGACGGTGAATTGGAATAGAGATGGGGCTTGCTATTGAATCGGTTTGAGAAGATGATAAGGCAACGTAATGAAGAAAGTTGAGACGATGAGTCGGAGCTGGATGCACGAGGTCGACTCATAATATCCATGTTCTATGGGGACAATATAGAGTGGTGGTTGTCTAGGGCTGAGGAGATTTTCCATAAAAATCAGTTATCGGAAGTAGAGAAAATAGAAGCTGCTACAGTGAGCTTTGATGGAGAAGCATCAAGCATGGGATTGGTTTCAATGGCTAGATCGTCGCCGACCCGTGAAAACTTGGAGATAATTGAAAGAGGGGATGATAGGCAGATATCGGCCATCTGTAGAAGAGAACTCACCGGAGCATACCTTTACTTCTGAGATTCCAACTGAGGTCGATATAGGTAATTTAGTTCTTCCAGTAGCATTCAGATCTACATACAATCAATACCAACAGATTAGTTGCGTCCACCCCTCAGCAGCAGAGAAGAGGCAATCTTCAGTAGCAATATCATTTGAGTTTCCATTCGAAGAATTAGGAGCCACGTTGGGAACAGTACGTATGGAAGACATGAGTCGCAGTGGGAAGCCAGGGCGAGCAAAACATTCGATGGAAAAAGGTAGGACGGCGGCGGAAACCAAATCGAAGGCCCACAAAAATTAGAGTAATTCGAAGTTAGTCAGAATCACAGGGTTCATCGAAAGCTGTTCGAAAATTTTGTCGCCTCTTTACAGACATCGTCAGAGAAATTTTAGAGTAATAAATTGGTGGATAATTCTAAGTGTACATAATTTGGTTTACCTACTCTCACAAACACGTGGACCCTGTGTAAATAAAATAATCCCAACATGTGGACCCCACAGGGGCGGAGCCACTATATGTCCAGTGCGAACAGATGCCCGCACTGGACTTTTGGGCCCAAAAATAAATTTTTGTTTGTTTGTTTGTTTGTTTAACCTAGTAACCCAATTCTCTATCTAGCCCAGAGAGAGAAATCCAATTGTGCAATGCCATGATTTATTTTAGACCCATTCATATCAAAATTCAATTGAATCAATTGTTGATCCAAACCCATTCATTCATTTCAAAATTTCTACCCTTCGTGACTTTGTCTATGACGACTTTGCACTTCGCCACCCACTTCCCTCTCCACCCGTGACAAAGCCCGCCGTTCCCTTCCCTCTCAGTCAATCGTTGTCTTCGACAGTCGTCACAGTATTACCGTCGTTCCCTTTCCCTCTCTGACAGTCCATTATTGAATATCTCCTACTCTAGGCTCTCATCTTGACATCTCACATCTCCGACTCCGACTCTACATCCTCATCTCCGCCAAGGCGCTAAGTGCCAACGCCAACCAGCTGAGCCAGCAAAAGAAGAAGCGAGATTCTAGAAAGCAAAAGGCGAAGCCCCAAATTTTTTTCCCTTATTTTTTTTGTTATTTCAATTTGTGTAAATTGTAATAATATTTATTTTTTTCTTTTTCTTTTTTTTTTAACATAAGAAATTAGCACTTTGTTCTTTAATTGCTCGAAGCGGCACAAACTTCCAGTGTACCGCCAGTTCATTGTTGCCTCTGGGCTCTGGCTCTCTGGGAATTTGTGATTGCAAGTTCAAGTTTCCTAGTATTTGGAAATAGTATATATTGCATTGTGAAATTGTGAATTGGAGTATTGAACTGTGAATGGATTAAGTAAAATTGTGAATTGCACTAGACAAATGGTATATATAGGTATTGGCGTATTGCATTGTGAATTGATTATGTGAAATTGTAAATTGCATTGAGTTTTGTGAGTTGCTTCCAATATTTGTGATTCATTTGACATCTTGAATTACTCCCACTCCTAGTAGTAATTTGGTGATCAGTGGATGAATGATAGCACAATTGTTTATGTGAGAAAGATATATTTTTGAGGCTCGATAATGAAGTTATTGTACAATGATATCAAAGAATGAAAACTCGCAAAGAACAAGTGTAATATATAAATTATGTAGCTTTTGTATTGATGTACTATTGTTTTATTTTTTTATCGTCATTAAATCCATGACCAAAATCTTGACATTCGTCGTCAAAAATTTTTTGCCCGCACTCAACTATAATCCTGGCCCGCCCCTGGCACCCCTATTGTGAGTGAACGTAAAGCATTAGGTAAAAAAAAAATAGGTATATCTAGCATAGTCCTAAATTGGTTAGTTGATGACAGAAGGCCATAGCCTTGAGATTTGGGCCATTTTGAAGAAACAAATCCACAGATTGAAGAAACAAATTCAGTGGTCCAATATACAAGGACAGGATCCAACCCAGTGAAAAGAAAAATCACTTTAGCCGTTGTTGATTCCCAGTTTGGGGAAAATAATGTATTTTGAATAGTAAATTAATGAAGAATGTATGGTTAAAATTCAAAGAAAGTTTTGAATTTACGTGTAACATTATTCTATTGAAAAATATATGGTTGAAAATGAATTTTTACAAGAATGGGAATCAAACAAGGCATAAGTAATACCCAACCCACTAATAGCATTCCCGTATATTCACGATTTAGCTTCAATCCAACCCCTTTTTTTCATCAGAGTCAGGACGAGGCACTGTCTCTTCCTGCCAAGCCCAATCATTGCTCAACAAAATAAAAATTTTGGGCATTTGCTAGTTTTAATTTTAACTCTGTAGTCTTTACCAGCACAAACGACGTTAATTTACTGTATTTCAAACATGCATCTATTTCCAAGCAGAAAAGCCACAAAATCAAGGACTCTGGACAAGGTGGATCACAGCAACATAACAAATGCATACACATAAATGATTTGCAAATAAGAAACAGAAAAAAAAAATTGTAGTAGTTAAAAAATGGGACCAATAAAGCCTAGGGAAGCAAGTGAATGGCGGCAACAACTTACGTACAAGGTGCGTGCAGGCGTCAATAACTCTGGAATGAGGATGCAAACCGGGGAGGGAGGGGGGGAGGGGAAGCAGTTGAGTTGAAAGCGTACCATGGTTTCCAGATAATAACCAAAACCGCCAACGTCGTAGGTCATTTTCGTTTGCTGCAGATCGGAGCCTTAGAAATTTGTTGCGCAAGTGGACTGTGAAGTCCAGCCCGGATGTGATGCGTCGTCGGGGGAAGATGATAAGGACGCCGAGCGTGGCCTTGCACAGGGGTCGACCGGCACCGTTCGGCTGAGCAAAGTTTTCACCGGCAATATGCAGATGCGGTTCTCTTCGCCACAGTGTAGTGCACTGATTCGATGGAGATGGAAGGCAATGGGGTTTGGGTTTTTGCAGGGAAGGAGGCTGGTATGTTATTATTGAAGGGCAAATGTGTAAAATGAAATAGGAAATAAGGGGTGTTGGTGTCAATTTGGTCTATATGTTGTGCGTGCAATTAATAATTCAACCATGTGCCTGCTGAGTTTGTCAGAAGTTAGAATCAGATAAATGTGACTTGGTGGTCAAAAAGTTTGAAAAAATAAATGAACCAAAAATGTAATGGGGCTCAGACAGAGGTTTTATATCTCAGTAGTAACAAATTATTATAATAGAAAGTCAAAATTTTAAGATCTTAACAATATCAATTAAGAACAATGTGAAATTTTATCTAATTATTAAGGTCCTCAAATTTAATAATTACCTATGAGGTTCCTATATTAAAGGTTCAAAACCTTATTTCCCATCAATTGGTTTCAGCAATCAACTCCATTAATACATTTGATTTTACAATATCCAATTTTTATGCATTTCCAAATATTTAAAACATTTCAGAATTGGCAATCATGCAAAACCTTTTTAAAGATGAATTGTATATTTAAATAATTATGTCAATGCATTGAAAATATTAAAATATAACTTCTCTTTACTAATATTCAAAAAATACATCAAGATATGTAACTTTCATAGAAAAATATTCAACGTCACCAAATTAAATAGGATAATGTAAGACAAGTAGTCCTCAAAAAATTTCACCTGTTAATTTTTTTTTGTAAAATATGCAATTGTTAGAGTTTTTGGTGTGGGGGGGGGGGGGAATAGCAATTATCATGGCCAATAAATAAAATACATCAGTTACAAAGGTCATCAATAAATTATACAGTTTAAGAACTGATTACAACCATTGTAATACGAGAACATTGAAGTTTCCTATTCTCTACTAAAGCCAAAACATAAAATATAAAATAAGGGCATAATTATTACTAACGAAATACCAGGGTAAACCAGCCTGTTACCGTTAAGCAGAAAATAAAGATTGGTTTTCTCACTTTTTAAGGTTTACCCTAAACCCAAAAAAATAAAATAAAATAACAACAACAACAACAACAATAATAACTGAGAGAAAAAGTTAATTTACACAAAAATCACATTACACAAACTTGTGTACGTCAACAGTGCATTGATTGTTTTTTCAACTCCCCCCATCACCCCAACAACACCCGACCCCCTTTGTGTATAAATGATTTTTCTTATTTTTGTCTTAATTTTTGACATTATAATGGGATGTCAAACAAAGTTGAAATATTGCATTTTTATTATCATTTCGAAGTACTCACGACCTACTTTTTACGCGTTATTAACAGCGTACAAAATGGTCAACCATAACAACAGTTACGACACGTCAAATTATGTTGTTCTAAACTACTATTTTGAAAATTTCGATAATATGCTAACTTTAAAATTCGCTGACGACTGTACACTGGTCGAATCTAGAAATCATCTACGTCATCTTGAAGTTAGTTCCAAGAATTATATAACATATCGAATAATTCAAATGGATTAGTTCCGAGAATTATATAACATATCGAATAATTCAAATGGACATCGTTTGAACATAAAAAATAATTAAACGAGCGTATTCTTTAAGAATTTTCAATTATTTCATTAACGTTTATTATTTTTGCGCGACATATTTCTCAATGTAATATATATCATTTTATTAGGATATTTTTACATGGGGTATGATATAAAAAATTTATGGATCGTTGGACAAAATTTAATAAATTAATATTGAATAATGTTCAAGTTCAAATTATTTTTTTCTTTTTAATACACATTTTTTTTTTTATTAATTTGTTTATTCATCCTTTACATACCTAACATAAGGATACCGTTTGGACATCGAAATTAATCCTTATTTAATGTGGATTAAAAATATGTTCAAATGATGTCCAAACAAAATAACATAAAGGGACATCGTTTGGACCTCAAAAATAATCCTTTAAAGCTCTTCTTGAAATGAAAGAATGTGGATTAAAAAGGAAAAAAAAAATGTATAACGACAGAAAGAAGGAAAGATCCTACCCCCCCATCTCTTTATCCAGAAAGGTGTAACTAACGAAAATTTGTGTAACGACCCGAAGAGCTTTATGATAGGTATTTAAAGGATGAAATAACACATTTATAAAAAAAAAAATGGATTAAAAAGAAAAAATATAATTCGAAGTTTATTATATTTTGTGTAACAATCTGAAATTTTTGACATCATATTCCATGTAAAAGTATTCTAACTAAATGATATAAATTATATAGAAAAAGTTGTCGCATAAAAATAATAAATGTTAATGAAATAATTGAAATTTTTTTAAAGAAAAGATGAGTTAGACGTCTCTTATTTGGATATTCAAATGATCTCCATTTGGATTACTTGATATTTATCATATAATTTTCAAAACGAGATTCAAGATGATATAGACGATTTATGAATTCGACTAGCATTCAATTACCAAGAAATTTTCGAAGTTAACATATTATTGAAATTATCGAAACATTAGTTAGAAACTACCTACTTTGATGTGTCATAGCTATTGCTACTATTGGCAGTTTTGTAGATCGTTAATGATGCAGGAAATTAGATCGTAAGTACTTCAAAATGATAATAATAATGCAATATTTCGACTTCGTTTGACATTCTATAATAATCTCGAAAATTAAGACAAAAATAAGAAAATAATTTATATATAGGGGGAGGTGTGTTGGGAAGAAGCCGAATAAACAATAAATGCATCGTTGATATGGCAACATCACATCAACGGACTATTCTCCTGCCCAACAAGTCTGTACAACAATATCAATTCGCGTTACATAGCATTACTCTTCTTAGCAAAGTACCCTTACTTTTTCTCTCTCTTAGAGGTGAGGTGAAAAGAAAAAAGAAAAAAATAAATAAATTAACAATTGACTGTCAATTTTGGAATTAGGTCTATGTGTAACACACTAACTAGAGTATGTTCTAAACTCAGACGCCAAATTTGGTCCGATTATATTCAAATATGGGTGTCCCCCCGGTACTTTAATTCTAACATGTTAAACTAATTAACGATGTTAAGCTTCTGTTTGGTTTAGTTAAAATTTAAATTTTTAGCAAATTTTGATAAAAGTTGACGAAATATATGATTAAAAAAATTAATAAAAATTATGGATCTCGTGAAAAATTATAGGTCTCATGAAAGTGTGATTGAAAATAAATTTGAGGAAAAATGAATTTTAGAAAGTGGGGCCAAAGATGAGCCAATTTCTTACATCCAATTCATATTTTAAAATATATTAGCTTGAATAAATATCATTATAAATAAAATAATCTTTTGTGGTAAAATAATGAGATGATTATTTAGTATTATCATGATACATAGATAAGTCTTATCTAGTATATAAAATATATTACATTCCAATTGTAACTCTTACTTTAAATTGTATAAATATATGACATTGATTTTTAATACTACGTAAAAGGTTATTGATTTCTCTCATTTGTTCTCTCTTTCTTTCTCTAATTGAGAACATTTTATTAGCATGAATATCTAAAAATTGAAATCAATTAGTTAGAAGTTAGTCTATACATAATCTCTTACTATTCACAAATGCAATATTCTAGACACTTTTTCTAGCCTTTAATTCTATAATATGTCGCTGTACATAATTTGGCCTTTCTTATTAGACTATCAAATTTCCCTATTACCATGTACACATATTCTTATGCCATCATCAGCTTTTATCCATATGTTGAGTTTTATTTTTGCATCAATTATGCCGTTCTTATCTCCAACCACAAATGTCACTGTATGTTCTTTTCTCTTTCATGCCATATTGTAGAGATGAGCATGTCTGTTTTTATATGAATTATGAATATAATATTATAATTTATACTTACTGTTGAACACAATTGGATTTATTTGATATGGTAAAATAGATCTGTTAATTTTTACACTTAACTTGAAAAATGGTAATTTCATAAATAATTTGAAAAAATATATTTTGTTGTTGCGCTTGAAGTAGCACAGTAATGTAATTAATATTCCGAAAAAAATATTATTTGCTCATGAAGAGCATGAATTATAATTTTTAATATTCCGAAAAAAAATTGATATGTTGCTCTTGAAGAAGCACATCTTCTCAAATATTAATATTCAACTAGAAAACATAATTTTGAAGAGTTAATGTTTTATTGTCGGTGCTCCTAAAATAGTACAACATTGTTAATATTGTAAAAGAATATTATTGCATGTCTATCCCTTAAGGAAAACATTTAATTAATGTCATCCGGGCATTGATTAGTTTCATTAGTTGAATGATATATGATTATGTAAGATTTAATCATATTTTTTGAAATCAAATAATTGAATTATACTTATGTTAAATTGGAAGGTCAATTTTTATTTTATTGTTTGGCACTACCAATTAGATAATCATCGGATCAACGTGATGTGGAATTGAGAATCCAATGGACAGTCAACAAAGAACATGAAGATTCTTCGACCTAATGAATTCATATATGTTATTTGTTCTCTTTATCGAAATTTATCATTAATCATCACTAGCTAAAATAGGGATCGAATTTTTTATGTTTTTGAAAATTAATTAGGATGATAAATGTGACATCATCATCCTCCATGTTGACCATCTACATATTATATGTATCTAATATATTTGATATAAATACTAGATGATTGCATGGTGTTAGCAGCTTGAAATTTGCGAAACTACTGCTCAAATAATAAGCATAATTTTTCGATTATAAAATCTAGACGGTGTGTCTTGTTAATGCTAGTAAATTTAAAATCTCAAGTTTTTAATCATTGTTAGTTCATATATCAATAAATGATTTAATATTATTGTTTGTTAACGACTCCAATTAATTGAGAACGAAGTTATTCCCATTTTTTATTTAGGTAATGTTATTATGCAGCATTCCAATATTGTAGTTTTCCCAGTTATAATTAGCTCATGATCAATGCCTTATTTTTTTCATCATACTATTTGATAGTGCAGTATATGTAAAATTGCTACACTATAATGTATTGGGATGGAAAGTAAATAATGCTGAGAATAAATGAGTAGTTTGGATACATATATAATATCTCAAACCTTAATGAGTGTTATTTCATAAATCGGTTTACTGCTTATCAATTTAATTGCACAATTCTTTTAGTGTTAGGGGAAGAAATTAAAAAGTCGGAAATAATACTCAAATACATCATTATTTAAATCATCGCAAAAGACAATTCGAAACACAAGTTCGAGAGATAATTTATTTTGATATATTTACTCGCCAAATAAATCAACAATATCATACACTAGCTTTAAATGATCCATTTTGAATTGATTCATGGAATAACAACTAGTTAATATTATTTGATAAATTCATGACACTCTTGAAGTGTGATATATTCGATTCCAATGTGAAAATCTCAAAATAAAAATTGACTAATTAGTAAAGATTGTCTCATTAAAGAGGCATACTTTTGGTGTGATGAATGTCCGTAACATACAAGATATTTACCTTCAAAATAATATTTTGATATATATGAGACTCTTGAAGAAATTAATAAGAAATATTTTTCGAATCATCATGTTATTACAGTCATCAAAGATTGATAAAATATATCTTATGAAGATGGTGTTACTTGATGATTGTACAGGACAACATGATACATATTTCACCAAAAATTGTAATATTGAAGACCAAACGTACAAGACATGGATCAACTGACACAAGAATTTTCATTTATTGAAATCAGGGGGAGTAGTTGTACTATTTTTTCCTTCAATCAGAATTTGTCTCACTGAATTTTTTCGATAAGGTTTTTAGGAAATAGCATTTTATTACTCCAAATTATTCTCTTTTTTATTATTTGTATTTTTGTCCAATCAATTTTTTTGTCAAACAATGTTTCAAATGGTACAGTTATTGTGCAAATAATCATCAAAGGGGAGTGTTGTAAAATAATGAGATAGTTATTAATGATTATTTAGTATTATCATGATAAATAGATAAGTTTTATCTATTCTAGAATATTTATTTTATTCCAATTATAAATCTTATTTTGGACAGTATAAATATAAGGCATTGTTTCTAAATAATACATACAAATTTATTAATTTATCTCTTTTGTTCTCTCTAATTTAGAACATCATTGAATTTCATAATAAAAGTAATATTCTAACTGAACTCAAGTATTTGATGAAAAGAATTGGACATTTTAAGAGCTTGATGAGGATTTGTACGATAATGCGAAAATGCTTTCCTTATGTACGAAAATTGGATTAACTGTATAGAGTACAATAATGCAAAAATGCTTTCCTTGAGACATTACATGGTGTTTGATGGATATTAAAATTAGATTTTTAGTAGATCTTTATAAAAAAAAAAAATTTGAAATACATGTTTGAAAAGTTGTGGAACCCATGAAAATGTGATTAATATTAATTATTTGATTTTGACTGAAATTAAAATTTATTAAAATCTGAGTCAATCAAGAGCTGTGTCTTCGTCAATACCGTGACGCACTCAAGTACGAAAATACGTTTTTAGATTCAATAAAACATTGAGGCCCCGTTTGATATTCATTTTTTTAAAAATAAGAATGAAAAATATAGTAGTTACGGGATCTGTACAAGATATATAAAGTCAAATATAGTGGCTTGATGTGATGAATAACGATCATATTTTTCATTTTTGTGGTCAAAAAATGAAAATCAAACGGAAGCTTAATCTCGTCCATGCGTACAAACTTAGATAACCCAAATACTGAAGTTTTTTATTATTAGAGAGATGCGTAGGGAATATATTATTATTCTTTGCTTTAGTTTTATATAACTCTATTTAATGACACCCTCGGCTGCTGCGAATAGCAATTTAAAATTTAGCCCTTTACACACTAATTGAAAGTTGTAAAGTTCAAAAATAGGTTAAATTTCATCTGAGTACATTGAACTTTCAGAAAAGTCACAATTGAATCATTAAACTTTAATTTGTTTGAATTGAGTCATTGAACTCTAACTTTGTTTCAAAATCCACCACTTTGTCACATTTCGTTACCTTTTTGTCTCCTAAACTAACATAAATTGCTTAGTGGATAAATCGATCTTCCTTAAACATTACATTGCACTTTGAAACAAAATGGCAAAACATGAGTTATGATTATATCTTTTAGTTAAAAGATTAAAGGATGCATTTTTTTAATTTTTATATTATGAATTAATCTATGTGTACAATGTTTTTGTACAACATTGTCAACAATGTTGTTTGTGGCAAAAAATTGTTAGCTGAAAAGATAAAATTATTTTTTTAATTGTTCAATAACAACATATCAAGTGGCGTGTTGTTGTCAAAATAATTGTGCATCAAGCATTGTTCTTATATTATAGTGTTGTGTTGATGCGATACAACAATTATGTGAAAGATCTGCTAAATAACTATCAATTAAACAATTTTAACAATTTGAGAGACTAAAATATGACGAGTGATGCAATTTGAAGCTAAATTAAAGTTTAGTTACACAATTGAAATAAAATTGAAGTTCACTTGTCCAATTGAGAAAAATTAAAATTTGATGTCAATATAGATTTTTTTTTAAATTCAGTGACCTCTGATGAAATTTGCCCAATTTTTATTCCTTGCATTGGAATATCCAGAACGGAGGCCGGTTCCGCCTGAACTTCTACGTCTTTCTCTGAAGTCAAACTGTTCTAGATTTCAATATCCAATCTGTAAAAACAGATACATAAATCAAAATTTCCTGCAAACAACGGGAATTTCCATTAATAAAGATTCACAATAATTCTCTTAGTCGCTTGAATCAGTACCTCCAATAATCAAACAATGAAGCACGTGTTTTTGATTTTGGGTCTCTTAGTGATCTTCCATGGCGCTGCTGCTTTTGGTCATTTGAATAGTGTAGTTGGTAGTTCAGCTGGTGCTATTGGAGAACAACCTTTATCAAAGATTGCAATCCATAAAACTAAACTTGCTCTTCGGGATTCTGCTTCCATTAAAGCCACCCCTCTTCTTCTTGGCATAAAAGTAAGTAAATTTCTGCTATTCACATGGGTTTCATCTCACATAATCTCTCTGTTCTTTTGCGTTTGCCAATTAAGTTGTGGTTTTTGTTTTTCTCATTTTGTGTGTTGGCTCTTTGCTTTATTAAAAGTTTCAGAATTGTAAACTAGTATCTGTTGGACTGTGTGGCCATTAATCTTGCTGTATTGACATAATATTCCTACACATGTAAAGGATCTTTTAGAGGCGGTTTTTGGGTGCAAGTGAGCTGTGAAGAAAATTTGCTACTATAATTCTACTTGTAATTTATTTAGTTTCTTGTTTCATTTGAAAGTAGGGATTAGGATTTAATCCATAATAGGATCATGATTTCCTTCCTAAGTGCATTACTAATTGTGTTTAGTTAAAATTCGAAAATCAACTATGCAATTTTTCTGTTAAAAGGGAACTAAAAGTTCGCACTTAGTTTTTGACTTTAAGTGGCCCCATTCCTGTAAAAGCGATTTGTTAGTGAGTTAATAGAAAAGCTATTTCTTTCTTAATGAATGTGCATAAAAATAGAGGCCAATCCTTACTTCTTCAGGTCTATGGGGGGAATGATGTTTTTGTTTATGATTTGGTAACAGGGCGAGGACACTGTATGGGTCGATGTGGATTTTGAAAATGACAAACCCGGTGATGATGATTGGATTGGAGTTTTTTCTCCAGCAAAATTCAAGTAAGCTCCAGTTGTAGATTGATTTTAGCATTCTGGCTATTTCTAGTTGGTCTGTGTTATCCAAGCTTATGCATTGAAATTTTGAAACTCTATGCATTTTTCTTGTATCAATGATGAACAAATGTCGGGAATTGTCAGCGCATCAAATTGTTACGATGAAAATAACAGAAAAGATCAAGCTCCATATATATGCTCATCCCCTATAAAGGTGTGTGCACAACTAGTTTTAATATTAAGAATCAGAAAATGTGAGATTTTTTTGCCTTTACTAACGGATGTCAAATTGCATGTATATAATCATTGCAGTACAAATTTGCAAATTTCTCCGAGTCCCATTATATGAAGACTGGGAAAGCTTCTTTAAAGTTCCAGTTAATCAATCAGCGTGAAGATTTCTCCTTTGCATTGTTTGCAGGTGGATTGTCAAATGTAAGTGAAGTCACTTTTTTCTGTTAAATCTTGTGATTTTTTCACTTTCTGAATATAACTTGCCACTGTATCCTTCTGGTAGTTTACATCTATTTCTAGATCTTTGTAAATTTGCGTTTGGAAATAATTAGTTTGGAACTGATGTAAACTTAGGAAAATTACATATCAAATTGGTTTCTATATATATTGTTTGAATATCTGTGAAAATTTCTGTTATTCTAAAAATGCATCAGTAACTTTTCTTTAAAATGATAATCATAGTTCAAATTCATTGAAATCTTTAAATCTTCAGATAACTTACCCATATTTAAAATTCACAATAATATAAAAACAGTATTGAAATGCTGGTTGCTTGGGCTATCATTTATCTCGCTCTCGGTGGACTAAAATTATCTTACGTTCTTTTTGTATTCCATGCTGGTACATCTTCTTATCATTATTTCAATGTTGTTTGTTTGTAAGTATTTTGATGGCACTCTCACATGAACTAAATCCATAGCATTCCATTGCAGCCTAAACTTGTAGCAGTATCAAATTCCATAGCTTTTGCAAATCCTAAAGCACCACTTTATCCTCGCCTTGCTCAAGGGAAATCTTGGGATGAAGTAAGTTATCTTGATGTTTGCCAATATTTATTTTTTAATGGTTTATGTCATCATGTAGCTAAAATTGAACTTGGACATGAATCTTTGTCCGTTACCTTATGGAAGTTACATTTGCCTCTACCTTAAAAAATTTGGATCGGTCAACTAGATACTTTTAGCCCTCATTTTATTGCATTGTTCTCTTTCGTTCACTGAGTTTAGTAAGCAGTATTAAATCATACTGGACAGTATGACCAACACAATTTCAAATTCTTTTTCTTATTTAATATTGTTCAGTATTGTCTAATCTACCTTACCAAACTTGCCATTAATGTCTTAATAGAATTTACTCTCTTGCAAAGTGAACTATTAGATTTCTACTTCTTCATCTGAATTGCACTTTGCAGTTTACAGTAACATGGACAAGTGGCTATAATATAGATGAAGCCATTCCTTTTGTGGAATGGGGTTGGAAGGGTCAAAAACAAAAGCGCTCACCAGCTGGAACATTAACATTTGAGCGTAAAAGCATGTGCGGTATGATTTACTTTTTATGACCACATTCTTGCTAAGATATGCTGATGTGCTATATAGTCAAGTTTTCTGTCTCCAATGATTGTTGGGTGTTTTGGAAGAATAAGCATTCTAGATTATATATGCAAGTTTTCTTTCTTGAAGATGACCTTGTAATTAGCTAAAGGTAGATGGAGCGAGTTAGCTCATGAGGCATAATTTAACTACCCCAAAGTTTGGACTTTTGAAGGTATTTTTGGTTGCTTGACTGATGATACTTGTGAATAATTTTCTTCTTTGGATTTTGTTACGTCTGGAAGTTTTGCTTTTTGGACAGGAAAACCCCTCTTTCGTGTAGCTAAAAATCTTGTTTTTAGTATATTTTGATTAAAGTCAATGAACTGTGTAATTGAAAAGTTTATGAAATGTGTGTTGAAAATTAATTGTTGACTAAAACTAACAATCTTAACTCCAAAACCTTTTCTGAATAGTACAAGCGTTTGGGTTGCAATGTAAAATATACTCAAAATTGGAATGAATAGGCAATTTAATTTCATACTGGAGCTTTATGTCCAATGTTTTATTAAGATTTAATAAATTAAAGAATCAAGGTCTTTTTTTTTCTTACCTATGTTTTCTCTCTCAATCCACTGATGTCTTGTCCCTTGGTTTCAATTTAAAGAGCAAATGTTAATCAAATCTATCAGGTGGTCTCTTTTTTAGGATACCTATGGATTTTAGTAAACATAAAACAATGTGATGACTGAAATGCATCTGATAAGAATACTCAAATTGGTCTGTAGGTTCACCGGCACGTACAGTTGGCTGGCGTGACCCTGGTTTCATACATACTAGTTTCTTAAAGGATTTGTGGCCAAATACTGTGTAAGTTTCCATAGCATCTGCGTTTTATAAGAAAAAAATTCTAGCAGGCATCAATAATATAGTTATTCTCTACTGTTGCTGCAATTCCAGATATACGTACAAATTGGGTCACCTATTAAGAAATGGATCCTACATTTGGAGCAAGATGTATTCGTTCAGATCGTCCCCATATCCAGGACAAGACTCACTGCAACGAGTCATAATATTTGGTGACATGGGGAAGGTAATATTGATCATTAATTTTGTAATAAGTATATCTTTTCTTTTCTCTGTCCCTACTAGAAATACTGAAAGAAGATAGAAAGACTTTACCCCATTCAAATAATCTGAAAAGATTCGAGTCAAATGAAGAGATTATGGAGCTTCTTGTGAGAAATAATGTTTAACTAACTAAGGGCATCTTCAGCTGTTGTGATGATTATGAACTAACATAGTGTGTCTTTGCCATCTAGTGATGAGGCGTGTTGAAAGTCCTTGCCAAATTATTTTCCTGTGCTCAAACCGTTAACGTAGTTCACTTATTTTTATGTATATAAGTTATTTGACTGTGTTTAATGCATTTAACATGAGATACTATGACTTTCAGGCAGAACGTGACGGTTCAAATGAATATAGCAATTATCAGCCCGGCTCTCTGAATACCACCGATCAACTCATCTGGGATGTAAAGAACATTGACATAGTTTTCCATATAGGAGACATCACATATTCAAATGGCTATATCTCACAATGGGACCAATTCACGGCACAGGTGGAACCCATAGCATCAACTGTGCCTTATATGATTGCAAGGTGTGTTCATATATCATGTGATAATGCATTTCGTATTTTTTGATATAACTTTTTATCATGGCCAAATTTTTACAATGTTACATATCAACTTGTTCCACAGTGGCAATCATGAGCGTGATTGGCCTGGGACAGGATCCTTTTATGACACTCCAGACTCTGGTGGTGAATGTGGTGTGCTAGCAGAGACTATGTTCTACGTTCCTGCAGAGAATAGAGCCAAGTTTTGGTAACTGATTTATTCTTTTCTAAAGTAAAAAGTTGGAAAGCTGATTTTTATCTTCTGAGCCCTGTTTTATCTTGATCATAATAATTTGACTCTTCTTGTATGTAAAGATATGCTAGCCATAGGAGCTACATCTACTTATTGTTGCAGTTTCAGATTTATAATACTTCGCCTCAGTATTTGAGCTACATCTACTTTTTGCATAGATTTTTCACTATAACAAAGGAGGAGATAATAAGATTTGTCATACACCTCTTAGTTTTGTCCACCCAAAAATGTTCTCCCCCCATCTTCTTCTTAAAATACTTTTTGATATGAATATTAGGGTGACCTAATCAGACCACGCAATATACTGTTGGATAAAGAGTTAACCACGATGTCTTTGCTCGGAAAACCCTTAGCAGGGAAAATTTACAATGTAGTTAGGCTCCACAGTATATCAAGAAAAGTAGCTTGCTAAATGGATTTAACTATTTTCCTCTAAGGCTATGGAGTTCCTTTTTTAGTAGTAAAACTTACATAATTTGTTATTGGGACTGTGTCTTCTATGTAAATTGAAAAATGACATATATACTCGTTCACAGGTACTCAACAGATTATGGTATGTTTCACTTCTGCATAGCAGATACTGAGCATGATTGGAGAGAGGGATCCGAGCAGTACAAGTTTATTGAAGATTGCCTTGCATCAGCGGATAGGCGAAAACAGCCTTGGTTAATCTTTGCTGCTCATAGGGTCCTTGGATATTCTTCTGACAAATGGTATGGATTAGAAGGTTCATTTGAAGAGCCAATGGGAAGGGAAAGCTTGCAAAAGCTCTGGAAAAAGTACAAGGTTGACATTGCGTTCTTTGGCCATGTCCACAATTATGAAAGAACTTGCCCAATTTACCAGGTAAACCTCTGTGGCATGTTTGAAATGCTACACTTGACTGCACTACGCTGGATAGGATTAATGAAGAAAAATAATTTGAAATGTTGCTGTTCTACATGCTCTAGACTATTTTTTCCTTGTTAATTTTGCATAAAATATCTTTAAGTGACTAGATTAACTTTTATGGACCGATTTCTTGCACTTTTCCCATTGTTGAAGCTTTTCTAATTCTTTTCTGCAGAACCAATGCGTGAATTCGGAAAGATCACACTACTCTGGCATTGTGAATGGGACAATACATGTGGTTGTTGGTGGAGGAGGGAGCCATTTGTCGGAGTTCAGTTCGGTTACCCCTAGTTGGAGTCTGTACCGGGATTATGATTTTGGTTTTGTCAAATTGACAGCGTTTAACCTCTCGTCTCTTCTTTTCGAATACAAGAAAAGCAGTGATGGAAAGGTGTATGATTCTTTCACTATCTCAAGAGACTACAAAGATGTTTTAGCTTGTGTGCATGACGGCTGTGAAGCAATCACTTTAGCAACTTGAACAACACGTATTTACTGGAAGGAACCCATTGATATTGTTCGATAGGACAAATTCTTGTTTTTTCGTGAAATAAGGTATTGTAGTGATTAAGTTACAGATTGTGGGAAAAAAAAGACAATAGACAATAATGTTAAGTTGCCAAATGTTTAATTGTGGGTTAATTTCACATTTGGTCACTGAAGTTTGGGTAAAATTGCAAATTGTTCCTTGAAAGTTTATATTGTCCACTAAATATGGTCTCTGAAATTAGAGTAATGTATCACCAATGGTGATCAACTCCACTCTAGGTGGTAGTGGACTTCATGTTCCACAACGAGTGATTAATGGTTTTTCGAAAGTTCTAAAAGGTGCAGGATTCGGCAAGACGGCAACTTCAAGCCTCAAATCTTACGGGTTTGTCTAGGACTCTAAACAAAACAAAGTCGCAATATGATGTTTCTCTATATTTATTATTACTTTAATTATCCTTAGACCATTAGTAATGATTCTTTTTGTTAAATTAGTTTATTTGACCTCAAAAAGAAAAAAAAAATTTGGACAGAATTTTTGTAAAAAATAAAAAAAGAAAAAGAAAAAGGTGCTTGCTTTGTGGCGTTTAGGCTTGCGTTACACGGTTAAAAATAGAGTTGAATATATGTTTCACAATTTATAAATTCGAAAGATGCTTTGCGAAGTTCACTATGAATACTTCAAATAGGTACCAAGATCTTACACCGAGAAGTGAAGAATGTATTTTAAAATAATCAAAAATGATGATGCTATGATGGAAATTAGAAGATAATAAGTTAGATTATTAAATTCATTTCTAACCGTCTTCTTTGGCTCTTTTTTAAGAATCTCCTATAATGGTCATCCACGCATGAAAGATATCTATCAGATCGTGACTTCATGTACCAAACATTTTAATATCGCTGCATCCGATATTTTTTATCCAACAACGTGATGTAATCATTGTTTAATGTTTTTCTCAATCTACAATGAGTTGCGAAGTTCGAATAAAAACTTCGAAATGGTACCAAGTTTCTATTCTGATGAAGCTTGATATAACTCGAAAGAGGTGACACCAAGTTAGAATAAAAGAAAAAAAAAATTGAGTTAATCAACTTCTAGTAGTCATCTTTGGCTCATTATTTTGAACTCATTGGAGCAAAGTAAAAAAATGTAATCACACGTTTAACTCAAAGTAAAAAATAGGGTAAAAAAAAAAATGTAACATATTTTAACAATAGGGTAAAAAAAATTAATTAAGTAAATTATTTTTAAATTTGATCAATAAAGAATTAGTGACATTACCATCTTCCACATGAAAATGCCAAAATGAAGATGTGATCTTTCCTTTGACTTCAATCATAGAGTTTAGTGGAGATGCGTAGGGAATATATTATTATTCCCTTAATTTTATATTTCTATTTAATCACACGTTTAACTCAATTATTGAAAGTTATAGTGCAAAAATTATTTATGGGGGTAGATTTATCTGAAAAGGATAAGCTAAAAAAATCAGGCAACCCTTTTGTTTTGACTAACAATGCAATATAAATACAAGGGTAAATTATTTTTATCAGGTAAATTTATCCAAGGTCGCCCAACTTTCAGCATACTCACAAGTAAATCACTAAAATTATAATTTGTCTTGATTGGATTTTAAAATTTCAATTTGTTTCAAAATTCACCACTTTGTCACATTCCCTTGCACCAAATTAACAGAAATTGCTTAGCGACAGTCATATCATAACCGATCTTCCACCGTAAATGCATTAAATGAAGGTTACAACGATTCTTTAGATTTAAAGTTCAATAGGTTGCTTTTAATCTTTAACAATTTTATGATGTAGCACAGTGGTAAGTCAGAATGCCACGTAGCTATTACATGAAAGATGTCTCATACAATATAAAGTAATTAAGTAATTTTTATCAACTTGAAAGACGATGTTGACTGTAAAATACTAATTTCTCTCACCTGACTAGGACTTTCCCTCCTAACTCTCTGATCTAATATTCAAATATGAGCAATTAGAGAAATGACTGTTCGGGATGAAGTTACTAAATTTTGCATATCTCATTTGTCTCCTAGCCACCCTTATTTATAGACTTGTAATGAGAGTTTGAAGGTTACTAACGACACATGGTAGTTAATCATCAGTAGGACTAACGGTAGTTATTTCTCTACGTTTTATTCTAATTTAGACCTTATATATTTGAAAGTATTTTGGCTCGCTTTTCATATTCGAGGTCACGTATAAGACTTCACGCTATTAATGTTCACCAACTTACTTCTAAGTTCGCTCTGGATTCCTTGTCAACATTTATTGACAACTCAGAATATCACTTAAACTCGAAGGCTCACTTACACTCGTGTACGATTCCTTGTCCATATTTGTTGACGATAGACAACATGTGACAGATTGGTGAATTTTTAAACTTAATTGATGCTTATTAGCACAAATGAGACAAATTAAGTTTAACAACTATATATATATATATATATATATGCACAAATGAGACAAATTAAGTTTAACAACTATATATATATATATATATATGAAAGTTTAGTAATGGCAAATGAAATTTACCCGATTCTTATTAGGTTTTTGCTATGTGTATGCCAGGGTGTATGGTCTTCTCACAATAGGAGGGTTCGCAATTTTTTATTGGGCGTGGCCCCCTATTGTGGGGACCTCCGGCGTACAAATGGCAAAACCTTCTTGATTCTTTGCATTGGACCAACCAGACCATAGGCCGCCTGCATTTTACCCCTAAAAGTAGCTCTAGGTAAATATTTTTCTTCATTTCTTCACCTTTCTGTGAATTCACAGTTACTCATATTTAAATAATCGATTGACTAATCGAGATTGAGCTAATTTCTTGATTTCAATATGCAATCATAAGCTATAAACAAATATATAAAACAATTCGTCCAGCTAAGAAAGGGAAATCTCCACTAATAAATAGAGGAAAATCCTCTCTTGAATCATTACGTCCAAAGTAAATACAATGAAAAACCTCTTAATGGTGGTGGTGTTGATTTTTGGTCTCTTAGTGAACTTCCACTGCACTGACGCTTTTGGTCATTTGAGAAGTGTAGTTGGTAGTTCAGCTGGTGCTATAGGAGAACAGCCTTTATCAAAGATTGCAATCCATAAAACCACACTTGCTCTTAGTGATTTTGCCTCCATTCAAGCCAGACCTCTTCTTCTCGGACTCAAAGTAAGCAAATTTTGTTATTAATCGATAATAGTATCATGACTTACTGCACAAGTGCATTGCTTCTTGAATTCAGTTATAATTTGAAAATCTATTTGCAATTTTTGTTTACGGATAACTATAAGTTCACACTGAGTTTTTGAATTTGCATTATAGTTAGAGGCCAATGTTTTTGTTTGACATGGTAACAGGGCGAAGACACTGCATGGGTCGTTGTGGATTTTGTAAATGAAGAACCTTCTAATGATGACTGGATTGGAGTTTTTTCTCCAGCAAAATTCAAGTAATCTCCTGTTACTCTTTTATTATAGCCTTCTGGCTATTTCTAGTTTGTCCGTGTTATAATACTTACCCTTTGACCTCGGTTTTTCGCGTATTCTGTCCCTGCAATCGGTTAAGAACCATGATCGTGCATATATTAGTTGTGAAATTTGAATTCTTCGCATTGTTTTACATGGTTGATTAAAAACTGTTGGGAAAATTGACAGTGCATCGAATTGTATAGTGGAAAATAACAGTGAAGTACAAGCTCCATATACATGCTCTGCCCCAATAAAGGTGTGTACAAAACAAGCCATAATACTAAAGATTCAGAAAATGTATCATGTTTTTTGCTTTCTCTAACTGATGTCTTGCAACGGGATTCTTACAGTACAAGTATGCAAATCACTCGAATCCTGATTACACGTCAACTAAGAAAGCTTCAGTAAGGTTCCAGTTGATCAATCAGCGAGAAGATTTCTCCTTTGCGTTGTTTGCAGGTGGATTGTCAAATGTATGTAGTCATTTTTTCTGTTATTCTTGAGTTCTCTTCACTTTTTGTTAGGATGTCTTTGATGATATAAAAGATGCATCACAGTAACTGGAGATAGAAATGATCATTGCAGTTAAAATTCATTTTACCATTAACTCCTTCGTCCAACTTAGCCAGATTTAACTTGGACACAAAAAACTAAAGATAGCTTATGTTCTCTTCCTATTCATGTGGTATATTTGCTTATGTTTGTTTTTATCCTGTTTCCTAATTCCATTGCAGCCAAAACTCAAAGCAATATCAAATTCCATAGCTTTTGCAAATCCTAAAGCGCCAGTTTATCCTCGTCTTGCTCATGGGAAATCTTGGGATGAAGTAAGTTATCCAGATTGATGTTAGTCAATAATTATGTTTTAATGTGTTATTTCATCCTGTATAGCTCAATCTTGACTTGAACATGAATCTTTGTTTGTTACCTTAGATTTGCTGCTGTCTTAAAAGCTTTTGTTGGTCGATTACAAATTTTTTAATCCTAATTTGATGTAATTGCATATTTTGTCACACTTATAACATGTTTGCCTTGGAGAATTGGATAGTATTGTTGAGAAAAAAAAAAGGAAGCTAAAGTTTTGTTTGTTCTTCTGCCAAGCAAAATTTAATAGGGAAATTGCAGTCGAGGTACCAAACCTTTCGTTTGTTAGTAGACTTTGCCCAAACCTTTAGTTTGTGCCACCGGAGATACCAAATCTTCAAAAAATTTGCACTCGGAGTCCAAATTGACAGAAACCGATAGTTTGACTGTTATTGACCAAAAATTAAATATCTGACCAATTGTTGACTATTTTTAACGGGGTAAATGTGTAACTTTACATTTTCATATAAAAAATTTAAATAAAAAGAATAAAAAAATAAAAAATAGTCATCTTCTCCACCCACCCAAAACTAAAAGTCATCTTCTCTACCCACCAAAAACCAGGTATTTCCCAATAAAATCAAAGTTGGAATCTCACTGACTTCTTCTCCCTCGCCCGGTAGCTTGATTGAAATCTCAAAAACTAATTTCAAACCTTGCAACTCATTTTCCCCACTCTCCAAAAATCAGTAAAATCTGGAAGAAAGAAAATAAAAACCCTTCTTTGCCCATTGATAAGAACTCATTGAATACCAGTGCATTTGTATGACTACTTTTTGGGAGAAAGAAGATAAAAACCTATCAAATGCCCATTTCATTTACTGGTTTTTGTTTTTGTTTTTGTTTTTGTTTTTGTTTTTTTTTTTTTTTGCCCCCTTTTACTCTATTCCCTTGAAACCTTCAATTCCATTTCTTCCTAAACAACCACTCAAATCCTACAAATATCCTCACTATATCCTCTCCTTCTCCTCTCACAGGCCATTTTTGGAGCTAGTCATTCTAAAAGTACAAACTAGTTTTGTTTATTTACCAAATTGGTTTTTGGTTTTCATGGGGGTGGGGATGTGGAGGGGGGGTGAGTGGAGATGATGATTGGAGTTTTTTATTTTTTGATTTTAAATATAGTTCTTTTATATAATTTTTTTGTATGAAAATGTAAAGTTACACATTTGCCCCTTTAAAAATCAGTCAACAATTAGTTAGACCTTTAATTTTTGGTCAATAACAGTCAAATTAACGATTTCTGTCAATTTGGACTCCGGGTGTAAATTTTTTGAAGGTTTGGTACCTCCGGTGACACAAATTAAAGGTTTGAGCAAAGTCTACTAATAAACGAAAGGTTTGATACCTCAACTGCAATTTTCCCAACTTAATATTGCACCCAACCATGCCATTAATGTCTTAAATAGACCTTACTTTCTTGCAGAACTGAACTATACTTTTTCTTTTTCTTCTTCCTTTTTTTTTCACCTGAATTACACTTTGCAGATGACAGTAACTTGGACAAGTGGCTATAATATAGATGAAGCCATTCCTTTCGTGGAATGGGGTTGGAAGGGTAAAGAGCAAAAGCGCTCACCGGCTGGAACATTAACATTTGAGCAAAACAGCATGTGCGGTATGATTTAACTTCTATGACCAAATTCTTGCTAACATATTGTGTTACAAATTTAGACAAAAAGGGGGATTCTATGAACTCGGAATTGGTTAAAGGTATAAAAAACGGGTAAACAAGTTCATAAGGCATACTTTAACTACTCACAAGTTCTGGCTTATGAGGGTATTGTTTGGTTGCTCGACAGATGATACTTGTGAAGAATTTTTCTTATTAGATTTTGTTGGATTTAGAAGTTATGTTTGTTGGATAGGAATGTAAATTATTGGATCAATAAATACCTTAGCTTGAAATATTTTCTTTATGGGAATTAAGTTAGGTTTCAATACATAATACACAAGGTTGACCTGAGATTTTGGGGGCTTTAGACCAATTTTAAATATGGGACCATATATATATATATATATGTAAAAATACAAGTAAAATAAAAAATAATAATTTTTTGGGGCCCTCACCAAAGTGTAGCCTTAGGCAATCGCCTACCCCACTTATAGTTAGGGCGGGCACTGATAATACACCCAAAACTACAAACGGATGGACATTTCCAATTTCATAGAAAGTTTTTTGTCCAATTCTATATGAAGATTTCATACTTCAAATATCATGGTCTTTTATTTTGTTGGCTATGTTTTCTCTCTGAATCTACAGCATTTTGTCTCTTAGTTTAATGTTAAAGAACAAATGTTAATTAAATCTATAAGATGGTCTCCTTTTCATATACATTTATTAAACATAAAACAATATTGTTAACGGACTGCATCTGAGAAGGATCCTAAAATTGGTTTGTAGGTCCACCTGCAAGTACAGTTGGCTGGCGTGATCCTGGTTTCATACATATGAGTCACTTAAAGGATTTGTGGCCAAATATTAAGTAAGTTTCCTAAGGTTCGATGTTTTAGAAATACATAAATTTCTGTAAGCACCAATTATTTAGAAATTCTTGACTGACGCTACAATGAATTTTTTTCCAGACATACGTATAGGTTGGGTCACCTGTTAACTAATGGCTCCATTGTTTGGAGCAAGATGTACTCGTTCAGATCGTCTCCATATCCAGGACAAGACTCACTGCAACGTGTCATAATATTTGGTGACATGGGGAAGGTATATTGAGAATTAATTTGAAAAAAAAAAAGGGCATGCTTCTCTTATATTCCAACTGGAAAAAATTAGTGAACTAAGATAGAAAGAGTGTATACCATTCAAAGAATTTGAAAAGATCTAATGCTGAGAACTCATTGTTTGCTCAGATCCTTAATTTAGTTAGATGATTTTTCAGGCGGAACGTGATGGTTCAAATGAGTATAGCGATTATCAACCTGGCTCTTTGAATACCACTGATCAACTCATTAAGGATCTCAAGAACTTTGACATAGTCATGCATATAGGAGATCTCCCATATGCAAATGGCTATATCTCACAATGGGACCAATTCACAGCACAGGTGGAACCCATAGCATCAACTGTGCCTTATATGATTGCAAGGTGTGTTTTTAACATTTTATAGCACATTAATAGCATTTTCTCTTGTCCAAATATTCAAAGTGTGTAATAACAATTCATTAATACAGTGGCAATCACGAGCGAGATTGGCCTGGTTCAGGATCCTTTTATGACACTCCTGATTCTGGTGGTGAATGTGGTGTGCTAGCTGAGACCATGTTCTACGTTCCAGCAGAAAATAGAGCCAAGTTTTGGTAACTAATACTTTATTTACCAAGCAAAAGACTAGAGTTTGGAAAATGATTACTTGTTGTTGGGGTTGCATCTTGCACGTTTATCACATCTGATGTCAAAAAATGACTCGTATACTTATTTTTCAGGTACTCAACAGATTACGGTATGTTCCACTTCTGCATAGCCGATACTGAGCACGATTGGAGAGAGGGGACTGAACAATACAGGTTTATTGAACGTTGCCTTGCACAAGCTGACAGGCGAAAACAACCTTGGTTGATCTTTGCTGCTCATAGGGTCCTTGGTTATTCTTCTAATGATTGGTACGGATTGGAAGGTTCATTTGAAGAGCCCATGGGAAGGGAAAGCTTAGAAAAGCTTTGGCAAAAGTACAAGGTGGACATTGCATTCTTTGGCCATGTCCACAATTACGAAAGAATTTGCCCAATTTACCAGGTAAATCCTTGTGGCATGTTTAGAATGCTAGGCTAGATTGCACTAGATAGAATTAAAGACAAAATATAAATTAAATATATTCTATTATACTATGCAATACTGTTTATAACTGTGTAGTAACCCTGTTTCCATATGCTCTAGGATTTTGATTTTTTTATTTTTTTCTAATTAGGTTTGTGTCAAATATCTTTATTTAAGAGGTAAGTTAGCTTCTATAGACTGGATCTTGAATTTTGCCTCATATTCAAGCTTTGTTGATCCTTTCGTGCAGAATCAGTGTGTGAATTCTGAAATATCACATTACTCTGGCACTGTGAATGGGACAATACACGCTGTTGTTGGTGGAGGAGGGAGCCATTTGTCAGAGTTTAGTCCCCTTGAAACTGCTTGGAGTCTCTATAAGGATTATGATTTTGGATTTGTCAAATTAACTGCATTTAACCACTCGTCCCTTCTTTTCGAATACAAGAAGAGTAGTGATGGAAAGGTGTACGATTCTTTCACTATCTCAAGGGACTACAAAGATGTCTTAGCCTGTGTGCATGACAGCTGTGAAGCTACCACTTTAGCAACTTGAACCTTACATGTTGTTGAAAGGAAGCCATTGATAAAATGTTCACTAGAACAGTTCTAGTTGTATATTTGAGCAATAAGGCATCATAGTATTGTAGAGTATGTCAAGTTGTGATGTGTATTCATTTCATTACACCGTGTCATCAAGTTTTCGTTACTCTCATTCCAATGAGAGTTTTCGATTATGACTATTAAGTTAAGTTGTCAGAAGACCATTTTGTTATGCTAAGGGGGGTGTATTCAATTGGGACTTTTGAAAATTTTGATGGACTTTTTTTAAGTGATGACTTTTGTAGATTTCTTGGATCTTTTAAAGATTTGCATGGAATTAGTGGAAGTCTTTCGTAGACTTCTATGGATTTTCATTTTAAAATTTTATAGACTTTTGTAGAATTCAAAAGACTTTTGAAGACTTTCATTTGAAATAGAATTCACATGGATCAGGTGTGAGATTCTGACATACGAGATGTTAGTTTTCATAATTCCTCTTTTACTTCCACTTCTTCTTCCCATATAATAAAAAAGAATTTGAAAAAATAAAAATTTAAGACTTTAATTAAATAATTAATAATCAAAAGTATACATATATATATAGGATTTAATATTATTAGTATAGTATACTTTTAAAAATAAATAAAAAATTAATATATTTAAATTTAATTATAAATTTTCATAATTTAATAAAAAAAATAGGTATTTTTCTCAAAAAATGAATGAAAAAAGAAAAAAAGTTATAAGAATCCAATTTAATTTTTTTTTATAGAAATAGAGATAAATAATAAGAGAGAGAAAGAAAAATAAATGGAATATAATAAATAAAAAAATAAGTTTTAATTATACATGTCCATAAAAGATTAAAGGAAAGAAAGATTGAAAAAAAAGTTTTTTTTTTTTTTTTTAATGTCCATGCTTTATACATCAATCTGATAGATCCCAACTCACATAATAAAATAACAACGGCAGAAAAGGGAAATGAATGGGATAGTTAGCAGCACGTGCAAGTAACAAAGGTAGCTGGAGAATTAGTTAGATAACCATTATAAATAGTTCGGCAAACAGAGAGGAAAGGGAGCAGAAATTGAGTGTAGACTTGGGTCTCTCAAAAAACCAAATGCATTTTATTTCTTGTTATTAATTACAGAGCAATATAGTTAGAGAGTGTTACTGAATTTCTGTATTACAATTTCCATTTACCAATTGATGTCAACATAAATAAATCTATATACATTCTGGTGAATTCTTCTTGAACTGAATCTTCTTCCGTATTGTTTCTTTGATTCTGTGTTGAGCTGCCATGGAACTGGAACTTATCAAGTGGTATTCGAGCGGTCGATTCTTGGACAAATGGAAACTAATTACGACGGTAAATTGGAAGAGAGATGGGGCTTGCTATTGAATCGGTTTGAGAAGATGATAAGGAAACATAATGAAGGAAGTCGAGACGATGATTCAGGGCAATGTATCGAGAGCAATATGTTATTGCAAGACTGACAATAGAAAAGTAGTGTACTTGATTTTTCTGTGCGATCGTGGTAAAGGATCAGCACATTACTTGCTAACTCTTATTGGTTATTGAGCATTCAAGTATGATATGCTAACTCTTGTATTTGTCATTTGCATTCTTGAACTTGTGAAAATGAGCTTGGCTAGCATGCTTATACTTGTTTAGCATTCTTGAACGAATTATCCTTGGAGTATGTAACCCCTTACATAAATGGACACCCGATGTGCAAGCACCCATGTGTCTAAAATGGACACCCTTATCTACTCCAAGAATAACCCCTCTTGTACATGTGTACTTGAAGTATTGTACATAATTGAATGTACAACACACATGTGCACTATGTTCTGCTTATTGGACATGAGATTGTTCACTCCACTAATTACAACATCTCAGGAAGTCATGATTGTTAAAGATTTGGTGAGTTCTCAGATGACATGACAGATATGTCGTGCAAGGTGACCAAATATGAGTTACTGACTCATTGACAAGTAAAACTTTAATTTATCTACTTTTTTTTTCAAGAGTCATTTATTTATGAAGCATATTTATTATTTAATTGAATACAAAATACATTGATACGATGATATTTTCGATAACGACTTCCTAACTTGTATTTTTATAACTTCAATATGGACGAGGTAATAGCTACAAATATTTTAAGGTATTGGGCCGAATTAACTATGTTACTTATTGAAAATGTAAATATCTTCAAAGTTTGAGAGCTTCTAAAAGAAGTGATTTTGAAATATTTCTTATATTAATATCGTTACATTTTTCAGATACAAAATTGTTAATCAATTTTTGATAAAGAAGATATTGAACGATATTTACGTCTTTTATTAATAATATATTAGAAATTAGTTTCGAGATTGATGGGGTGGCAGTCACACTGGATCCCAAAATCCCTAGACCACTTCTAATCATTGACTTGACATCCTATTGATCTTAAGCCCGCTGCCAAAAAGGTTGACGTGAAGTCAACTAATTTGTTGGGTTGTAGCCCATATATTATCAAAATAAGAAAAGATAATTTATCCTTATTATATAAAAAGAAGAATGTGATGGCACTGTAGAAAGCAACAGTATCTTGATCCATATTTACTATAGTATTTTTGTTTTGTTTTGTTTTGTTTTTTCAATTGGAGGCCAAAAACGACGTCGTTTGCTTGATATATATTTTATTTTATTGTACGCTACCTCCAAATTTACTGCAGCGCGCAATTTCCATTCCTCCCCCACTCCGATATAGATATATATAGTAGGGATATAAGAAAAATATCACTTTTATATATAAAAAAAAAAAGATAGAGATAAATGCAATAGAATTTTTTTTACAACATATTACTTGTAAGTAAAAAATTTGAAAAGAAAATAATTAAAGAGAATTTTAAATTGAAAAAAAAAATTATAACGTAAAACTACACAGTAAAAAAAAAGTAATATCTCCGTGCATGGAGTAAAAGCCTCCGTGCACGGAGACATTAGTCTCCATGCACGGAGACACTGTCTCCGTGCACGGAGGGAAAAAATAAAAATAAAAATAAAATTTTTTTACTGAAGCCTCCGTGCACAGAGGCAAATGTCTCCATGCATGGAGGCATGGTGCATGGAGACAAAGTTTATAATTTTTTTTTATATTATAAGTAATTGTTCTTTTTATCAATTTATTTAAATTTCTTTTTTATTATTTTCTCTTTCAAATAAGACTTAATTTTTCAATTTTAACAAAATAATATTTATATATATATTTCAAAATTTTCGATAACAAGCTAACTTTAAAATTTCGTTGACGATTATACGAATTATAAATGTTTTACATTCTCTCGAAACTCATTTTGAGAACTATATTGTAGAGATATCGAATGATCTAAATAAATATCGAAAATAGTTAAACGGACATTAAATGTATGTGTTAAAAAATGCGTATAAGTCGTTTTTCTTTAAAAAATCAATTTTTTATTACTATTTATTAATTTTTCTCAATACATCATTTTGCTCAAAAAAA
>NW_019260595.1:215660-218746 GCF_002742605.1 Olea europaea var. sylvestris
AAAAAAAAAAAAAACTATATCATCGTAGTTGGATATATCTAATAATTTCAGACAATACTTAATTTTATAGTAATATTGAATTTTTTAAATTAAATTTATCTAAATATTACTTTAGATTAAATATTAACTCAAAGTTTTAAGTATATTTCTTTACATAGTAAAAAGTTGCTTCAAGTTGTAATAAATAATATATATATATCATTGTAGTTAGTTTATATAGTATAAAGAAGTATTGACTTTTATTTAAAAAAGAATAAAAACATAAGAGGACTCCGTGCACGTACGCCCAAAGACTCCGTGCACGCAGCCCCATGGTCTCCGTGTACAGAGAAAGAAATAATTTTTTTTTTACTTATATTTTTGTGTTCATTTTCACATTCATTATGGGATATCAAACGAAATCGAAATATTACATTCTTAATTTCGTTTTGAAGTACTCGCAGCATAATATTGCACGTCATTAAAGGTGCATGAAACGATCAATTATAGCAAATGTTATGGGACGTCAAAGTAATCATTTTCAAACTATATTTCGAAATTTTCGATAACAAGCTAACTTTAAAAATTTATCGACGATTGTACGATAGTTGAATCGATAAATATTTTACATTATCTCGAAACTCATTTTGAGAACTATATCGTAGAGATATCGAATGATCTAAATAGATATCAAAAATAGTTAAACGGATATTAAATGTATGTGTTAAAAAATACGCATAAGTCATTTTTCTTTAAAAAATTAATTATTTTATTACTATTTCGAAATTTTCGATAACAAGCTAATTTTAAAAATTCATCGACGATTGTACGATAGTCGAATTGATAAATGTTTTACATTTTCTCAAAACTCATTTTGAGAACTATATCATAGAGATATCGAATGATCTAAATAAATATCGAAAATAGTTAAACGGAGATTAAACATATGTGTTAACAAATACGTTTTTTCCTTCAAAAAAATCAATTATTTTTTTCTTCTTAATTCTTTTCTCTTCCAAATAAAACTTAAATTTTCAGTTTTAACGAAAAAGTTATTTGTATGTTAAAAAAATTGAAGAGAAAAAAATTGAAAATAATTATATATAGTGTAGTCTCCGTACACGGAGGATTATTCAAATTTTTTCTTTGTACTTTTCCGTTCTCCATTTTCATACGTTATGACCACGCTTTTTCAAATCAACTCATTTGCTTATATTATTATATTATATATATAGTGTAAGAGAGACAATGTGAATCTATGTAACACACAACTTTCCATACCTCCCGCCTTACTCCGTGTTGACCACTTTTATAAGTAAAAAAAAATCACTTTTAGTAAAAAAAAAAATTTTTAAATAAACATATTAACAAAAAATATTTCTAACATATGTAAAAATTACTTATATAAGTAAAAAAATTCGTTTGAAATTATTTAGAAGTAAAAAATAAAATAAAGTTATGAAAATTAAATGAAGAATATATAATATTATTTAATTAAAATTGAAAAATTTACTTTATAAATAATTGGTTTTTTTTTATCAATTTATTTAAAATTCTTTTTAATTCTTTTCTCTTTCAAATAAATTTTATTTATTTTTTTTTTAAATTCTTTTGCCCTACCAACCTTGGAGTGACTGTTGTATCGTCCGAAAAATAGGCCTGCTGCTAGGGTTCTAATTCTTACACCAATAAGGGAGTTGGCCATCCAATAAGTACCACTTCAAGTTATTTTACGTGCGAACCTGAGTTTGTTATTTAAATGTTTGTGTATGTGGATATTCTCTTTTAATTTACAACTGCATGAGTTATTTTTGAACTACAAGTATAACCTCTCAAATTGAAGTTGTTAAAGAAAAGCATTTTACATAATTCAATTTACAATTTATTTGCAATATCAGATAAAAAAAAATCTCCATCTACATTAAACAAAAAAATACAATAAATAAAAAAAAAAATCTTCATCTACATTAAACAAAAAATACAATAAATAATTAAAAATAAATTATCGTTGACATATATACAATGACAACATTCATTATACTTATTTATAAGAATAAAAATAAATTATCGTGACATAAAATATACAGTTGACCAAAAGATGAGAATCAAACAGACATTTCTTATTTCCAAATACTTTTTGTACAATCTATAAATTTTACGCTAATAAAACCAAAATAAATACAAAATTCGTGCAACGCACGAGACGCAGACTAATTTTAATAAAAAGATAAAGATATTTTAATTAACTTATTTTTAATTTTGATGAATAAAGAATTAAGGACATTACCATCTTCCACGTGTGAAGATTTTAAAATCTTTTGGAGCAATAAAATGTAGTTCCACCAGGGTTGCAAACCCAACGTCACTAAATAGCATTACTCTTCATTTGACCTCATTTATAGATTTCGCGAATAATATCTTATAGAGATGC
This sequence comes from Olea europaea var. sylvestris, assembly GCF_002742605.1. Classification (NCBI taxonomy): domain Eukaryota; kingdom Viridiplantae; phylum Streptophyta; class Magnoliopsida; order Lamiales; family Oleaceae; genus Olea; species Olea europaea. Next base: position 218,071 of record NW_019260595.1, read on the forward strand.
ATAGGGAATATATTTTTTTGCCCCTTCATTTTATATATTTCTATTTAATCGCATACTAAACGGGTTGCACTTTAAAATTAGTTGTTTACGCACAATTACTGAAAGTGATTGAAGGAAACTAATTCTTTGATATAAATTTATTGAGAATAAACTTTGCAAAAAATGATATTATTATTATTATTATTAAGAATGTGGTTAAACAATATGAAAAAAATTTATGGATCTACTTTCAAAATTATTTATTCAAAAAATGTGTAGTTGAGAATGAGTTCTAAAAAATTCTTCTCTATAATCAATATATCTGGACATCGGATTGATCCAGTGTGGATATTTCAATATCTGGAATTACACGTTACAATTTCGATTTCTGTAAATGGAACCATTCAAATTCACTTAATCACTAGAACCAATCCAACCTTGAATCGTCGATTCGGGTTAGATTCAATTCATAATATATTTTTTTATAAACAATATATAACAATGCAAATTATCTTCCTATTATCTAGCAAAATTAAAAAGAAATAAAATATGTTACCTGTTGACCTCCGAAAATGGCCAACAGAATCCCGACCTCATCCCCTCATTACCTGCACACAGAGTACCCTGTTAGGAGGCAAAGATCGTCAATTGAGAAAAGGGTCCGACAATCATTTGCACTCCGAAGGTCAAGTCAACA
>NW_019260595.1:218830-296894 GCF_002742605.1 Olea europaea var. sylvestris
TATATATATATATATATATATAGTGCAATAGTTAGGAGAGGGCGAAAGTTGTTAAAGTGTTTTAACGGGTTTTGGCTACTTGTAAATGAGAAGGAATTCTCATATTTATAGAGATGGAGATGGGTCAAGTGCTTTAATGGGCCTAAGTCCAAGCGCAGTATGAGGTAGTTGTATTAGGATAGCAATGGGTACCTCAGTAAGCGCTTTAGTTGGGCTTCTTGGGGACCTCGAGGGCACCTTTGAAGGTACCTCGTTTAGACCTCTTCTTGTGCCTCGGTTAGGGCACTTCGGATGATCTTTAGATAGCTTCGGGTTAGGTTTAGGATGCACTTCGGCTGAGCTTTAGAGGACCTCTTAGGACCTTGGTGGACTACCTCGTCAAGCACTTCGGCCATCTTGGAAGGCACCTTGGTTAGCCCTTTAAGGTACCTCGGTTAACTCTTTAAGGTACCTCGGATGACCCTCTTGAGAGCCTCAGCTTGGGCTTTTACTTGGCTGTCTCTTGAGCCTATGTTGTTCAACTCTAATGGGCCTCGTCTGGGTCCAATAATAAGGCCCAATGTAAAGTGATTTATGGGTATAACAATAGTCCCCCAAGTCTGAGTTGTGTCATTCATGCGCGGGTTAGGCTTTCTTTGTTTCTGCCTTTGTAATACATTCTGAAAGCTTTTTCTTTCGAGAATGTCCTCTACAGGATCCAGCTCTTTCTATCGAAGTACCCCGAGGGCTAATTCCCATGCCGACGCCTTCTTGAGCTCATTTGTTTTCTGGTGTGCCTCTATGGGCTGGCGTGTTCGAGGTGCCTCTATGGGCTGATTTTTATAGAAGTGCCTCTTGGGTCACTTTCTTTTTCAAAGGGCCCCTCTTGGCTCCTTTTTTCTTCACTAATATGCCTCGAAAAATGTCATATATTCTGTCGAAATTTCGGCAACATCTCTTCTGTAATATGGACTAAACCAATCCTATAACACAGTATAATATACCCATAGCAAATACACCAAATAAACAAGGGGTCCATCTACCCCTCCAATTACTCATAAATATGAGGTGAATAAAGACATTACATTTTTCTAAGATATAACACGCAAAGAGCCCATCATGCTTATCATAGCAAGTCATATGTTTGCGACGTGTACCAGCACTGGTAAAAATGGTGTCATGATATGCTAGTAAGTGATGCAACAATAATATTGTGTGTATGCTAATAGTGACCACAATAGTATCGCAAGTCCAGACATATATATTCACATAATAATGGAGACTTAGAAGTGATAATAATTGAAAAATGCACAAGCACTTATTGTGGGCATTGTCTGATGCCCTAAAGTAGGCTAAGTCTTTGGCTCTGAGGTGTTGATGAAAGAGCTGAAGTTATGTGCCGAAGTAGTTTAGCATTTTGCTAAATTTTCGAGGAAGGGAGTTGAAGTCCCGTTTCTCGAAGTTCTTTGGCTTGGTATACTATTTTGGAGCTCTTTGGCTCGTCACCTTTCCTGAAGCTCTTCGACTTCTTATGTTTTTTGAAGCTATGGCTTCTCATACTCTCTAAAGCTCTTAGACGTATCATATATATCCTTTGATTTTTGACCTCTTTGCAAGGTGTTTACTCTTCTATGCAAAAGCACCTTCCATGGTGTTTGATCCATCCATAGAAGGTTTTTCTTCTCTCTCTTTTTTATCTCCTTGCATAGTGGATGGTTTATCCATACGGGGAAAATATAAGCTTTCTGAAAGTAAACATATCCATGGTATAGCTAAAGTAGAGGCGTAATGAGCTCTCTAAAGATAAATGCAGCTGTAATGCAACATTTTATATGGTGAGGCATCTCGCAGGGCAAGGAATGAATATCGAGCTGGTGGCTCGGCTCAAACTATCGGTCCCTTATTAAAAGAACAAGATTTCAAAATACGGCCTCTTCCTTTATTCAAGGAACATTGTACTCCAAGATATATCATCTCTTCCTTTATTCAAGGAACCAAGAACACAAGGTACCGCCTATTTCTTTATTCCAGGAACCAGGAACACAAGGTACCGCCTCTTCCTTTATTCAAGGAAAGAGGACTTCAAAAGATATTGCCCCTTCCTTTATTCAAGGAACGAGGACTCCAAAATGATGCTATCTCTAATAATAATAAGAAATCCATTAGCTAGAGTGTATGGCATGATGAAAATTGCCTTTTTTAATCAAAATTTGATATAAGGCCAAGCAAGATAAGTGTGTTTACCTCATAAATAATTTTGAGAAATTTTTTCACAAGACTCGATGAACCAGCAGTAATAATATGATGATCTATTACATTATCCAACATCAAGCAATCTCTAATTTTAAGCAAAGCATTTCATCGAACAATTTGCTTGCACTCTTACCAACCTTATAGCTCGGACATGAGTGAGTTTTGTAGCCCATCCACAAGTTGACATGAGCTCCTCATAATATTGGAATCAGCAGAGAGTAGAAAATAGAAATTAAAAATTGATAAATGCAGCTCCAAGTCACTTTGAATTGGAATTATTAAAAGGGAAATTTTGCCCCAGTAGCCTAACTTAACAATATATTTGGTTAAATAGCCTTTGACCAATAACAAGGACAAATAGAAAAATACAAAATATTTTAGTTGGTAAAATGACAAAATTCTCCTTTAGCTTTTTTCATTTCATCCTACCATTTCTCCTCTAAATTCACCTTAAAACCTTAATTTTTTTTTTTTTAAATAACGTCTTTTTCTTCTTCCCATTTTCATCTTCTTCAATTTTTTTCCTCAAAATTATAATCACATATTTTCTTTCTTTTCAATCACCATTCTTGCTATCCTAAAATTATGTTCTTTGTTATATTCTTCACTTATTTTGAGTATCTTTAGAGTGAAGAAAGATGCTTTTAGAAACACATCTATGTTGTATTTTTATTATTATACAATATTTAGTTGGTATTGTTTTTGTATTTAGTGTGTTTTTTGTGTTATATACAACCAGTGGATGTAATAGCACTCCAACTCCTATACAAAATACAAAACATCAGTCCAGTCGTTATCTATAAAGTAAAACTACACTACAGTCGTTATCTGCTATAGTTTGATTTTTTCAATAAAATTACTTCTAATAATGGATTCGCTAATGTATATAATACAAAAATATTAACTAGTCACAAAGAACGATTGAAATGACATATTTTATATTATTGAGATGGTAAAAGTAAAAGTCATTACACTCATATGTATTGATTAAATTAATGAACATATCTATCAACTTTTGTACATATCATATACATATTACAACATAAATAAGTTTCACTTATTATTTTTATGGAACAAATGGATTGTAGCTGCTTATACTCATATTTATGCACGTACAACACAAGTGTCATTTTTATGTCCAGTAACGACACTTGTGTCGTTCCGAAAGTTTCACATATATCCAATTTTTTCAACAAAACAACATTCAATAATGAACTCCCTAACGTATGTTACTGACATGAAAATGCTTATACTTTGTTAGGGGTTCAATGTTTGAAATCATTGTCCTGGAATAAAATCAAAATACAGGAGAAATCAATAGAACGGCACAAGAGTCGTTATTGAAATGAAACGACCATTCCGTGTTCTATCTATAAATATGAGTTGAGAAATATGCTCATTAATTGTCAGTCTAACCTCCCAACGATGGCACAACCGTCGTTATGATTGTAAATTTACTTTTCTAAGAGAACGACACTGGTGCCACTACTAAGATGAGAACGTCTATAAGAACTTTATAGCTATCATTATGCTTGTAAATAAACTTGTCTGTGAAAATGGCACTTGTGTCATTGATGAGATGAAAAGTCTTTAAGAACGGTATTAGCGTCTTTATTGGAATTAAAAGTTCTTAGAGAACGACATAAGTGATGTTACCAAATATAAACTTCTATTATTACTGTGAGAACAACACAACTTAATGTGTTCAATCCGAAAGGTCGTAGCTTTAGAAACAAACTAAAATAAAGGAGAAATAAATACAATAGCTCAAGTTTATTGATAATAAAACGACACTTGTGCCATTCTATCTATAATTATGAGTTTAAGCGGCCACAACCGTTCTTGAATCACGAAATAATAGGTTGAACTCAATTAAGTTGCAAGGTGGACCTAACATTTAAAAAAAATTAAGAGATATGCTAATTACTTTTATTTTGTTGAAAATAATAGAACCACTTGTACTTTCAACAACTTTATACCAAATAATTTACATCATTTCAATCGCTCTTTATCAAGTGATTTATTTTTCTCATGTACTCTACAGATCCAATGTTTGAGGATGAAATGTTATTGAGAACGACACTTGTGCTATTATTGAAATGAAAAGTTCTAAAAGAACGGTACAAGTGCCACTTCGAGGATGAAAATGTCATTAAGAACGGCACTTCTGCCATTTTTGAGATGAAAAGTTCTAAAAGAACGATACAAGTGCCGTTATCGAAATATAATTTCTCCATGAGAACGGCACTTGTGTTGTTACTGTAAAGAAAACCACACTTGTATCGTTCTATCTATAAACACGAGTATAGATAACCCCGAAACTCATTTTAGCTGCAAGATGGATATGTCTTTTACAAAAATTGAAATATGTGCTCATTAATTATATTTTCTACGAATCAATACAATGACTTATGATTTCACCAACTCGATATCGTATAACTTACGTCAATTCAATTGTTCTTTGTTACGTGATCAACCTTTCTAACTTTCTTAAGTTAGGGGATCCATGTTTGAGATCGTTGCATTGGAAAAGAAGCAAAATATTTGAAAATCCAACAGAACGACACAAGAGCAGTTAAACGATACTTATGTCATTCTATCTATAAACATGAGTATACGTAGCCAAGACCCATCCATGCCACGAGAATCAATAAGTTGAACTCATTTCAATTGCAATATGAATATTCTATTTACAAAAGTTGAGAAATGTGCTCATTGATTATATTTTCTAACGAATCAATATAATAACTTGTGATTTCACCAACTCAATGTCGTATACTCTATGTCAATTTAATCGTTCTTTGTCACGTGATCAACCTTTATAACTTTCTTAAGTTAGGGGATCCATGTTTGAGGTCACTACGTCGAAAAAGAAACAAAATTTTTGAGAAATCAATAGAATGACACAATAGCAGTTAAACAACACTTGTGTCGTTCTGTCTATAAACACTATTATACGTAGCCAAGACCCATTCATGCCGAGAATCAATAAGTTGAACTCATTTCAATTGCAATATGAACATTCCGTTTACAAAAGTTGAGAGATGTGCACATTAATTATATTTTCTAATGAATCAATACAATGACTTGTGATTTCACCAACTCAATGTCGTATAATCTATAACAATTCAACTGTTTTTTGTCACGTGATCAATCTTTCTAACTTTCTCAAGTTAGGGGGTCCATGTTTGAGGTTACTGCATTGAAAAAGAAGCAAAATTTTTGAGAAATCAACAGAACGACACAAAAACTGTTAAACGACACTTGTGTCGTTCTGTCTATAAATACGAGTATACGTAGCCACGACCTATCCATACTTCGAGAATCAATAAGTTAAACTCATTTCAATTGCAATATGAACATTTTCATTTACAAAAGTTGAGAGATGTGCTCGTTGATCATATTTTTTAATGAATCAATACAATGACTTGCGATTTTACCAACTCAATGTCATATAATCTATATCAATTCAATTGTTTTTTGTCACGTGATCAACATTTCTAACTTTCTTAAGTTAGGGGGTCTATGTTTGAGGTCGTTGCATTGAAAAATAAGTAAAATTTTTGAGAAATCAACAGAACGACACAAAAGTTGTTAAACGACACTTGTGTTGTTTTGTATATAAACACGATTATACGTAGCCACGACCCATCCATACCCCGAAAATCAATAAGTTGAACTTATTTCAATTGCAATATAAACATTTTGTTTACAAAAGTTGAGAGATGTGCTCATGGATGATATTTTCTAACGAATCAATACAATGACTTGTGATTTCACCAACTCAATGTCGTATAATCTATGTCAATTCAATCATTCTTTGTCACGTAATCAACTTTTCTAACTTTTTTAAGTTAGGGGATCCATATTTGAAGTCGCTGCGTTGGGAAAAGAAGGAAAATATTTGAGAAATCAACAGAATGACACAAGAGCTGTTAAACGACACTTGTGTCGTTCTGTCTATAAATACGAGTATACGTAGCCACGACCTATCCATACTTCGAGAATCAATAAGTTAAACTCATTTCAATTGCAATATGAACATTTTCATTTACAAAAGTTGAGAGATGTGCTCGTTGATCATATTTTTTAATGAATCAATACAATGACTTGCGATTTTACCAACTCAATGTCATATAATCTATATCAATTCAATTGTTTTTTGTCACGTGATCAACATTTCTAACTTTCTTAAGTTAGGGGGTCTATGTTTGAGGTCGTTGCATTGAAAAATAAGTAAAATTTTTGAGAAATCAACAGAACGACACAAAAGTTGTTAAACGACACTTGTGTTGTTTTGTATATAAACACGATTATACGTAGCCACGACCCATCCATACCCCGAAAATCAATAAGTTGAACTTATTTCAATTGCAATATAAACATTTTGTTTACAAAAGTTGAGAGATGTGCTCATGGATGATATTTTCTAACGAATCAATACAATGACTTGTGATTTCACCAACTCAATGTCGTATAATCTATAACAATTCAACTGTTTTTTATCACGTGATCAATCTTTCTAACTTTCTCAAGTTAGGGGGTCCATGTTTGAGGTTACTGCATTGAAAAAGAAGCAAAATTTTTGAGAAATCAACAGAACGACACAACCCATTCGTGTCTCAATAAATAATAAGTGAAATTTGTTTACATTATAATATGCACATGAAATGTACAAAGGTTAAGTAATATTTTCATTAACTTAATCGACGCATATGAGTAGGATGATTCGTGCTTTCACCATTTCAATAATATAAAAGCTATGTCATTTCAATCGTTCTTTATGATATTGTCAACATTTCTATGTTACATACATTATGGATTCCGTTATTAGATGTTATTTAATTGAAAATGATTAAATATAGGTAAAAACTTCTGAACGGTACAAATATCGTTATTGGACATGAAAACGACACGTGCTGTTACATGTGTAAACATGCCTATAAGTTGTTATGATCCTTACATGTCCCAAAAAAATAATAAGTTGTACTTATTTATGTTGTGATATGCACATGACATGTACAAAAGTTGATAGATATGCTCATTAATTTAATCGACACATGAGTAGGACAACTTATGATTTCACCATCTCGATAATATAAAAACTATTTCATTTCAATATTTCTTTGTGACATGGTCAATTTTTCTGTGTTATTTACGTCAGTAGTTCATTATTAGAGATTGTTTCGTTGAAAAAAATCAAATCATAGTAGATAACGATTGTAATGCCGTTTTACACAGCAAAAAACGACTGGAATGACGTTTTACATTTTGGATAACAGTTGAAGTGTCATCACCATCCAATAGTTGCAGAAAACGCAAAAAAAGATACTAAGTATTAAAACAACACCAATTTAAATATTATTCAATAATAAATGTACAATTTATATAAGATTTCTAAAATTATCTTTCTTCTTTCTTCAAATCTAAATGGGATCTTTCAATATAGATGATAAATGTTCAAAGGATATCCAAATAGGTGAAGAATATAATGAATAATAGGATTTTAGAGTAGCAAGAATGGTTGAAGAGAAGAAATTGGGTTCCTGTGATTTTGGGAGCCGAAAATTGAATTGGAGAATTTAATTGGATTGATAAGGTGTTAGGTTTTTCAATAATGAGGGTATTTATGGCATTTGACATTATTTGTTTATTGTGCTTAATAGTTGAAGGATATTTGTTTAAAAAACATTGAAAGGAGGTTATATAACCAATAATATTGTTTGACTAGGCTCTTTAACAAATTTCCCCTCAATAAAATAGGTTGTAGCATACATAAAGTCCCAAATCTTTCAAGAATTTATTCAATTTCAAAGAGGTAGTTGGAATACCTTGCAACGATTTTGGGTTCAAAAGATAAAAATTCTATGTTTGGTCACTATTTCACGTCTGCTAAATGTAATCCAAACCAAACGGCAGCCCAAATAGACAAGCAAAAACACCAAGTCCAATAAAGTTCATAAGCCTAGGGGTGGCCCAAAAGATAATTAGTATCAACCCAAGTAGAATAACCATAACAGCTATGCCATTCTTTCAACTCATAATCATGGAGGAACCAATAAATTATTGTGGCCCAAAAGGAAGAAATAGGACCAATAAATCGGAGCATCTAGTGGTCCTAAGCTTTAGACAAATTGAGAAACTATAAGGCCGAAGAAAAATAAATTCTTGCCATCCAAATTTCCTTAATATAAAATAGCGGTCCCTTTTAGTTTATAAATCTGGCAGAAAGATTGTAGTGCTAAAAAAAAAAAAATGAGAGAGAAAGAAATAAGCACACAAAGGTCCAAGCATTTTGGGCTACGGATGAGTAAAATGGCCCAAGAAAAATAAATTTGCTGCCCCAGAAAGGCCTTTATAACAAATGGGCTCAATGGTTTTAGATAACAAATCGGCCATGAGGCCCAAGAAAAATTAATTCTCTTCCCCAATTACACATGGCCCATACAGAAGCTCCCTCTAAAATATGTCAGATATGGCAAACAGCTGGATTTGGGCCAAAAGGACAAGTACTCTGCAAAATGTCTGTCTTTTCCCCCATCGAAAAATTAATGCTTTGTACTGGACAAAAGCTAAAAGTTTGTTTAAGAGGGATTTTGAGAATTGATTTTTTGACCGTTAGGAGAAAAGTGAGGTCCATCTGTAAGAGAAGAAATCAAATATGACGACTGAAATAGTGAAATAACGATCAAAAATCAATTTTTTGGGTGAAAAAATCGCTCTCAAATAGGCCCTAAATTGAGCAACACAATGAGGAAGCTGCAAGCGTCAACGACTCTCAACGGCCTTCGTCGGAGATCATGGATAATGGCTGCTATCGAGGAAAGCAATAGACACTAATGATGGTCACTGAAATATAAATTTGAACGGGGCATTTCGTCGAGCAGGTGGATTAAATGCTCTATCTTGGCCAAAGCTTTGTCATTGGCATGTGTTTTTACATTGAAAGCTTCACAAATTAAATTGAGCAACACAATGAGGAAGCTGCAAGCGTCAACGACTCTCAACGGCCTTCGTCGGAGATCATGGATAATGGCTGCTATCGAGGAAAGCAATAGACACTAATGATGGTCACTGAAATATAAATTTGAACGGGGCATTTCGTCGAGCAGGTGGATTAAATGCTCTATCTTGGCCAAAGCTTTGTCATTGGCATGTGTTTTTACATTGAAAGCTTCACAAATGGGTTTTGTGTTTGAGGAGAGTGAGAGAGGATTTTGTCGGCATGTGTTTGATTAAGTGGCTGAAAAATCGGATACAAATGGCTGCATGAGTGGGTCTCTCTTTTTTGGATTGAATCATACCAAATGTTTTCCCTCACTGTGGTTTCTTTATTGCTAGCGGCTAAATGTAAAATGATTGTTCTAGCAAATGGAATTATGTAAAGCTGACTTTTTACTTCTCCTCCATTGGCACCATCGATAGTGCCTTTGATTTTTATTTGCCGAAAAATTCCATTTTTCAAGGACATTTTCAGATGCTTCCGGTGGCACTACTGTTCTTTCATATTTTGGTTGCTTTGTACAGAAGCTGTCGGGAAATTATCTTTTTTCGATGCGTTTTGGAATGTTGTGAGAAACATGGTTGTTGTGCCAAACTTTTGATCTCAAAATGTAAATGTACTAAAACTTCGATATTTGACAATAAATGTTTAAATTCAAAAATTTTCTATGCATGAAAAATAATTATTTGTGCATCAAAAGTCATTTGAAATGCAACGTTTTGATCAAATATAAAAATGACTTTTAAAAAGATATTTTGACTTGAAAAATATATTTTTATTGTGAAAAATTAGTTAAAAATACTGTCTAAAAATTCATGCCTTTTAAAAGGTACCAAAATGCGAAAATATTGAAAACTGCTGACGGTCAACTGATCGAAAAGGGGAGGTCGACCGGCCAAAGGTGGCGGTCGATCGAAAAATTCCAGCCGTCCAAAAATTGACCGCCAAAATTTGACTGTTCCGAGCTCTGATATTTACTGTACAAACGGCTACATTAATCATCCAAACAAGAGGCGATTGACAGGACTAGTCATCTGAACTTACAGATTTTTTTAACGTTTTGAACTTTATAAATATCTTCACTCTTTACATTTTTCATAAAAAGATTCAAGAGCATCAAAGTGAGATTTTTTTTTTTTTAAGAATTCTTTATAGCTTTCTTTCGCATTCATTTCATTTGTTTTTTCATATCAAAAATTTTGATTGATTCAAACTTTTTAATCATCATTATCAACAAAATTTTTCATCTCTCTTTTTATACCTTACTTATTTCTATTATCTATAGAAGAGAGATATACCACTACTACCTTAAAATAGTGAATCCTACGAGTACTATTCATTTGAGATATATTTTCCTTTCCTATCTTACCCTTAAATGAAATGTTCAATAAAGAGGCCAACTGTGAGGAAAAAAAGGGCAATATGGATATTTCCATCATCTTTTCCATTTTTCGTCTCTGTATGGGAGAGTTTTCAGTCGAAATTTTTGATCATCCCCTCTCACCAGTGGGTCCCAAGTGACTGAAAGAGGGTATGCGTACTTTAAATACTTACTCCGTGACACGTACAAGAGAAGATAGGGCAAATATGTAGCCAAATAGTCCCAAAAGGTGGGCTCATAAGTTGAAAAAAATTATAAAAAAGGATGGAAAGTCTTACTCCGTGGCACGTACAAGAGAAGAGAGAGCAAATATGTAGTCAAATAGTCAAAAAAGTTAAACTCAAAAGTTACTAATTTTTTGATCAAATACAAATTTAGCACCTGTTTGGCCCCAAATTTTTCAAATTAAAATGGGTGAAATAGTTTTTTTTTTAATGAGTGGTTGAAAAATAAAGGAAAAGTTTTCGATTTTCGTGTAATATATATTATTTTATGAAAGATAGTGTGATTGAAAATAGGAAAGAGAAAAATGAAATTTAATTTAATGAGGGGCCAAACGAGGACTTATTTATTGGATAAAAAAAATTGAATGTACACTGAACTGATTTAATACTGCAGTTACTTTATCTGTATGCGATAAGAAAGCCATCTTTGAATACTGTAGCAATTTTATGGTAAGAAAACCAAATGCACACAAACATTTGGCTTTTTATGGTCTTGATGTGGGCCCCATTTATTGATGTTGTTTTACCTGATTTGAATTTTTACATCGAAAAAAAAAAATTTGATGTCATACCACTTAATATTTTTTTTATAAAAATTGTCGTGAAAAAATAATAAACATTAATAAATAATTGATTTTTTAAAAGAAGAAAGACGAGTTATAAGCATTTTTTAACACACATGTTTGATGTACGTTTAAATATTTTCGATATTCATTTAGATCATTCAATGTGTTTACGACATAGTTCTCGAAATGAGTTTCAAGAGAATATAGAAGATTTATACATTCGATTATCGTACAATCGTCGATGAATTTATAAAATTAGCTTGTTATCGAAATTCTTAATTTTTTAAATGATGTCTCTTTTGACTATAAAAAAATTTAAAAATTTATTAGTACATTTTCTAAATGATGTCAAAAATTATTGTCGTGAAAAAATAATAAACATTAATAAAATAATTGATTTTCTTTTAAAAAAAATGAGTTATACGCATTTTTTAACACATACGTTTGATGTACGTTTAACTATTTTTTATATTCATTTAGATCATTTGATGTGTTTATAATATAGTTCTCGAAATGAGTTCGAGAGAATATAGAAGATTTATGGTAGACTTAAAAAAAAATAAAAAAAATAATCACCTAGTGAAAAAAAAATTATTTGACAAAAATAAAAAAATAAAAAAAATTGCTCCTAGCTCTTGGATGCCAAGAGGAAAATTGCTTTTGGGTGCCAGGAGTGACCAGGAGTTACGCCTACCACCTAGGAGCAATTTGCTCCGTCTATCAGGAGCAAATGCTTCGTGATTCACGGAGTTGCTCTGTTATGCATTTATTTTTTTTAGATGATGCTCAGTGTTAATTTTTTTTTCATTGGGTGATTGATTTTTTTTGTGTCAATTTTTTTATCTTTTTTTTTTTTCAATCAATGATTTATTTAGTTTTTTTTTAAATAAAAATCTATCATAAATCTTTATAAATCTTCTATATTCTCTCGAAGTTGATTTTAAGAACTATATAATAAATATATCGAATGATCTAAATGAATATCGAAAATAGTTAAACGTAAATCAAGCGTGTGTGTTAAAAAATGCATATAACTTGTCCTTTTTTCTTTAAATAAATTAATTATTTTATTAATACTTATTATTTTTTCGCGACAATTTTTTCAATATAATTTCCTTTTTTTCCTCGGTGATTGATATATTTTTTATACAAATCTATTTTACCCTTATATAACGTGACATGGAGTATATTAAATCATATGTATTGTTTATTTCCTAAAAGTAGTTACGATAAATCAAAGTAAAACTTAACACAATGTTGAAAAAATTTAATACTCAGTCAAAAAGATGTCGATTAATTTATTTGACAATATTGAATATTTTAAACGTATATAAATTTTAGAGGATTAAATTCAAATATATCAAAATTGGGTGATTAAATAAAAATCACAATCTCATTTAAGTGACAAAATATTATACTATGACTCAGTTTGTGTTTGGCTCCATTAATTTTTTCCTCATTTTTCTCTCTTTTATTTTCAATCGCAAAATCTTCCATAAAATAATATTACACGTAAATAAAAAAATTCATTAAATCGATTGGATATTGAACAATAAAAAAAGATACGATTAATTACGTAATTTAAATATATTAAATATAGTTATCATCAAATAAGTCATTTATATGTAAAATAACCACTCAGGTTAAAATAATATTTAATATATAAATTATGAGCTCCAATAATTTGGATATTTAATCCATGCATCAAGGAAACATTTATCCTATTCCTAGAAAATACATTTCAATTATAGCAACACAAAATTGAAACCAACTAATTTTTCATCTTGATTATTTTAACACCTGATTTTTTTTTTTTATATATATATAATAGAAATTCGATCATTTTAAGGGAATTTTTTCTTATTGTTACTTTTTCCTCTCTTAATTGCTAACATGCCATTTACTATTCATTTTTGAAGTATTTTCATTTCCCATTTTGTTCTCAAACAATTAAAAAATCACTACTTATCTTAATTATTAATTAAAATCACTACCATCTTAAAAGAGGGAATCAACCGTTTACTGTTCATTCAGGGCGTATTTAGATGTTCCTATTTTACCTTCAACTCTCTCGCACAGTAACTGTTACACTAAGGGTCTAATTAGGATGGTAATCTAGCTCGTCGACTTAAGCCGTTCGCAGTTCGACTCGAAAAAAGCTCGAGCCCATCTGGCTCGAGACTCAGGGCGAGCCCTATTTTTAGGTTCCGGACAAAGCCCAAACTGGCCCGTGTACAAAAATAAAAAGGTTTAAGATAGCGTGCTGATGCCAGAAATAGGGCAGCAACTTGCTGTCATTTTATATAATTAAAAAAAAATTCAAAACCAAACAAAATCCGAGCCGCCTTGGCTCGGCTCGGAAAAGTTCGATCCAAAAGCTCAGGTCGAGCCTAATTTTTCTTTGCTGAGCAAAAGGTCCGGGTTCGAAAAAAGCTCGAATATTTTACCCCAAGCCTAGAATTTCTACTTGAAAAAACTTTCACACCAAGGATCTAATGGCCTTTTTGTATATAGACAAAATATCTCTCCACCTTGACAAAAAGTCAAAAACAGCGTGCTAGCTAAAGGCTTTGATTCATTTTCTTTCCAAAACAAAACAAATGAATAGTGATGATAGTATTCATGAATAGAGTATCAAATTAGACAATTACAAAGATTATTATAATCAGAAATTGTGTAATAATTAAAATTAAATATGTTGCCTCTATATAAATATTATTTAATTAAAATTGAAAAAATTAAGTTTTATCATAAAGATAAAAGAAATAAAAAGAATTTTAAATTGAAAAAAAAAATATTTATATGATGAACAAAACAAATTAAAAAAAGATAATTACAAAAACTAAATAAAGAATATATAAATATTATTTAATTAAATTTAAAAATTTTAAATATTGGGCGACATTAAAACCCGACCCAAAGTGGACGAGATGAGAGAAATATCCATATTGCCCCCTTTTTTCCACTAGTGGCTTCTTTAATCAATTTAAAATTCTTTTTAAAAAGATATTTTATAAAAATTTTAAAAAATATATAAACAAAATTAAACAAAAGAAAGTTACAAAAATTAAATAAAGAATGTATAAATATTAATTAATTAAAATCGAAAAAATTAAGTATTATTATAAAGAGAAAATAACTAAAAAAAGAATTTTACATAAAAAAAATATTTATTTGATGAACAAAATAAATTTAAAAAAAATGGAGAAACTCTCTTTAACATGATGGAGAGATCTTTCTTCGTGTTATGGAGAGATTTCCCTCATAACATGGAGAAAATTAGAGAGATTTTTGTTTTTGTTTTGCTCATCGTACAATTTTTTTTATATTTAAAATTCTTTTCTCTTTATAATAAAACTTAATGTTTTTAATTTTAATTAAATAATATTTATATATTCTTTATTTAATTTTTGTAACTTTCTTTTGTTTAATTTTTTTTGTTTTTATTATATATATATATATTAGACCATGTTTTTTTCTTTTGTTCCTTTTTTTTATTTATTTTGTTCATCATTTAAATTTTTTTTGTCAGATTAAAATTTCTTTTATTTTTTCTTTATGATAAAATTTTATTTTTTCAATTATAATTAAATAATATTTATATATTCTTTATTTATTTTTTGTAACTTTCATTTTTTTTAGTTTGAATTGTTTTTATTTATTTTTTAAATTTCTTTGTCTTCATATTACAAATAATTACGTTTTTCTTTTTAAAATTACGTTTTATCATATTTTTAAATTTCTTTTTCTTTTTAAAATTACATTTTATCATAAAACAAAAAGAATTTGAATCGAAAAAAATTATTTATAATACGAATAAAATAAAATTTTAAAAAAATATATAATAAAAAGTAAATAAAGAATATATAAATATTATTTAATTAAAAAGAATCTAAAATTGAAAAAAAGATTTATATAATGAACGAAACAAATTTAAAAAAAATGAAACTCCGTGTCACTCTCCATAACACAGAGAGATTAATCATAATAAAATAAAAAATATATAAAATAATAATAATGATGATGATGTAATGCATGTTAAAATATGTTGTAATTTAGTATATAACGTAGAAAAGATATCATGATAATTAATTGGGCTTTGTCTTTGTTATAATTTGATGAATTTTAAAGTTGTGATATTAATTATGGACATTGATAAAGCTTAAATTAAAAAAGAATTATTTTCTATCATAAAATTAAAAAAATTAAAAAGAATTCTAAATCAGAAAAAAATTATTTATAATATGAAGGAAAAAGAAATTTTAAAACAATTTTTAAAAAAATATAATAAATTAAACAAAAGAAAGATACAAAGATCAAATAAATAATATTTAGTTGAAATTGAAAAAAATAAGTTTTACCGACAAAAGAATTAAAAAAATTATTAGTAATATAAATAAAAAAATAAATAATGGAAACAAACGAAAAAATTCCTCTCCATAAGATGGAGAGAGATCTCTTTGTATTATGGAGAGGAGCTCTCCAATATTTTTTTTTTAAAAATTTGTTTACATTTTTCTTTTCAATTTAAATTATCTTTTCAATTCTTTTATTTTTATGAAAAAAATTAATATTTTTAATTTTAATTAATCAAATAATATTTATATATTCATCATTTGATTTTCTTAACTTTCTTCAGTTTAAATTTTTTTGTTATATTTTTTTAAAACTATTTTAAAAAAATATCTTTTTCTAGCATTATCGTAACACGTAGAGTCAGAGAATGATCATTCAAACTGTTGTAGTGCCAAAGCACCGTACCCGAAGGTACCATTTCATTCAAACATTTATCGAAAAATCAGATTTGAAAATGAATGAACACTTGCACATCTACCTACCTTGAATTTTTCTTGGATAAAAGAACAAAATGTATAGAAATATTTCCTTCTTCTCACCCTTGTTATTCCTTAAACTTAACTTGATATGAAATATATTTTTTTGAGAGAAAATGAGATGAAATTCGGATTTGAAGAGGAGTTTAGTGGAAAATTGACCTTCCACTTCTATAACCTTTCTTTTTAATGAAAAAATTAAGTGGGGGAGTTGTATTATCATTAAATTTATTAAACTTAGTCTTTAACTAAGAATTTGAAGAGTCTGTAAGTCATAAAAATAATTCATATGAAAGTTTTATAAAAAACATCTACATGATGATTCGAACCTAGGTTGCTTATATGAAATACCATGTAGATGATCATTGTGGCAACCCAGTTATTCATTAAATCTTTATAATAAATTTTACTTAAACTTAATCTCTTAAATTGATCGGCTTTTAATTAATTTTTGACTTGGGCTTTCGTAATCTTACATGGGTGAGCTTCCATAGGTCGTTTCTAAAATGGGTTAGACTCGTGGTGCTAGATCATCACAAAATAATAGCATAATTCCATTTTATTTTTTTTCTCGGCTACTACAAAAGCACTTCAAGCTAAAATATGAACGATGAAGAACTTGATGACCTAGTTCTTCCAACTTCTTCTTGTCAAATATTAGAGGAGTCTTTGCAACAATTTGTGATTTCAAAATAAAGAAGAAAAGGGCGAAGAGGAAAGTAATAAAATTGTTTACTATGATTGTGACAAATCCGGTCACAAGAAAGTCGGCGTCCAAACAAGAAAAGATTCATGAAAAAGAAAGCACTCTAAGCAAGGTGGGATGAGAGTGATGATGAAGTTCATGATGAAGATGAAAGTCAAGAGGAAGTTGCCAACATGTGCTTCATGGCCATTGAAAATGAGGTAAACACGAGTGACAATTCTTTATATGATAAATTATCTACCTCATATGATGAATTTCTCGAAAAATTTGAATTTTTTTTCTCAAACACTCCACTCTCAAAAAGAAAATTCTTTATTGGAAGAAAATGTAAAGAAACTTTTGGAAACTCAACAAAAAAAGAAAAAGTCAATTACAATTTTTTAGTTAAGGAGAATTCCTCTTTACAAAAAAAGATTTTATATTTGACTAAAATTATTCACAAATTTACTCAAGGAATTTTTTTTTGATTTAGTACTTGGTGAACAAAAATGTGTTTTTGATAAAGGACGAATTGGATACAAACCATTTTTTAAAACAAAAGTCTCTTAAAAATTCTTTCATTAAAGCCTCTACTTCCCCTATTACAAATGTTATATATGGATTTTGCAATAAAAATGGGCATGTATCTTTTAATTTTTCAATCAAAAAGATGTTGCACTTTGAAAGAAAACACAAGTCGATTCAAAAGTCCACAAACACTAACAACCATAGACCCAAAGTTGTATAGGTACCAAAGAACAAAAATTGAATTATTTTTGTAGGTAACAAAGAAGATAAAGAACAAATGGTTCTTGCATAATGGATGCTCAAAGCACATGATCGAAAATCAAAAAAAAAAAAAAAATTTGATGCATGTCATTTTGGAAAATAAGTGAAAAACTCTTTCAAATTCTTCAAATACAATATCTTTATAACTTCTCCATATGAATCTTTTTGAACCATTTAGAACCGCAAGCTTAAGTGGTAAACATCATGTGTTCATCATTATTGATCCCTTTTTTAAAATTTACTTGAGCCCTATTTTTGAATCTAAAAGATAAATCTTTGAATGCATTTAAAACACTTTTATAAAGGTTCAAAAATGAAAAGGGGTACACTATTATTACTACAATTTGGAGTGATCTTGATGGAGAATGTTGACAATATTGCTTTTGATGACTTTTGCAAAACTTATGGTTATAAACATGACTTCTCGGCTCCTATAACTCCTCAACAAAATAGTGTAGTAAAAGGAAGAATCACAAATTGCAAAAAATGACTCAAACTATGCTAAATGAAAATAGTTTACCAAAATCATTTTGGGTTGACGTCGTCAACACCACTTGCTACTTTAGGAAAAGAGTCTTAATTAATCAAAAGAAAATCAATCTCCATATGAACTTTGAAAAATAGAGTTCTCTATATCGGTTACTTTAAAGAGTTTAGTTGTAAATGTTTTATCTTGAACACCAAAAAAAGAAAAAGTTTTAATTCAAAATTTGATATTGTAATCTTGATTGGATATTCTTTCACTAGCAAAGTTCATAGAGTTTTCTTTCTAACAAAAGAACTTTAGTCGTTAAAGAATTCATGCACGTAACATTTGATGAAACTAATCCTCCTGACCAAGAGAAAGGTATTGTTAATGATGTAGGTTTGAAGATTCCTTTATGAGTAAATGAATATACAAAACCAAAACAAGGAAGATCCTAAAGATGTTGAAAATCAACACGAGGAAGAAGCAAATGTGCAACAAGATAAAGAAGAACCTTCCTAAATACAAGTGATCAATCTCTACCTAAGTAATGGAGTCAAACAAAGTACATCATGGACACGCTCAATAAGTTTGAAATGAAAGAGATGAAATCAATGAACACTCGAATAAGCTCATCAACTAAATTGGACAAAGAAGATCAAGGTACTTCCATAGACACAGCAAAATATCGAAGTATCATCTGATCTCTTCTTTATTTAACCGCGAGTAGACTCGATATCATGTTTAGTGTATGCTTGTGTACTAGATTCAATATAATCCTAAAGAATCACACCTTAGTGATGCAAAAAGAATTTTTAAATATCTTCGTGACACTAGAACATCGGGCCTTTGGTATCCAAATGTCACTCATATTAACTTACTAAGCTATTCAGATGCTGATTAGGTTGGTTGCACAATTGATTGTAAGAGCACTAGTGGAACATGTCATGGTCTAGGCTTTGCACTTGTGTCATGGTTTAGTAAGAAACGAAATTTCGTTGCATTTCCTACTGTAGAAGCTGAATATATCTCGGTCATTAGTTGTTGTGCACAAGTCCTATGGATGAAACAAACTCTTAATGACTACCACTTATCATTTGATCATGTACCTATCATGTGTGATTACACTAGTGCCATAAACTTGTCAAAAAAAAAAAATCTCATTTTGCACTCTCGAACGAAGCATATTGAGATTAGACATCATTTTCTAAAAGATCATGCACAAAAAGTGGAATATTATATTAGAATTTGAGAATATGAAAAATCAGTTGGCCGATATTCTCACTAAACCTAACAGTTGATAGGTTTTCATATATTCAAAGTGGTATGGGAATTATCGATAAATTTGAAGTATGTTGTTAAATTGAATTCATACTAAATACTCTTGTATGATTGATTTTATGTGCATAATTGGTTGGAATTTATATAACTTTTACCTAAATGATTATGCTTCTGTCATTTCATCACTCGTACTTTGATTAGTATTTTAATAAAAATGTGATGATAATCCTCTTATTTAAACTTGCATATATTTGACATCTTGTACTTAATTTATGGGGAATACATTATTATTTTCTATAGTTGATTTAAAATTTTGATCTAATATGCCATTTATTTATGCTAAAATGGAGGAAATTGAGTAAGATAGATTTGAAAAGCATTGAAAATGGAGAATCTTGTATTGTTTCATATGGTTGTGTTTTGATCTTAAAAGCTATATCTTTTTGCTTATGACAAAATGTGGAAAATATATGAGATGATGTGCTTGATGAGATTGTGATGATAGATAAATATGATCAAAATGCTTGCCTTGATAGACATATGCTTTAAAGTGATTAGCTATTGGGAATATATGGATTACATGCAAAATTTAAAAATTATATTTCTCTTCAATCGTTCAATATTATTTTGTAGAATTATATTCATCTTCAATAGTTCAATATTATTTTTGACCTATGGTTGATAACAACCTTAAAATTTTGATTATAACAAACAAGTTAATCGTGTTTACTGACAAGTTGAATTTAAGTGATTATAGTTTTTTAAAACATATTATGAAAAGTTGATTGATGATTGTCAAGAGATCAAAAGCTATCAGTATAAATTGGAATCATGAAGGAGGTTAAGATTGAAGAATTTAAAAGCCAAATTTCGGAGGAAGATCAAAGACTTGATTTTTTTAGACAAAATGTAAAGGTACTAGCACTTTGATTTTGACAATAAATATTTAAGCTCAAAATCCTTCTATGCATTATAAATAATTTATTGTGTATTAAAAGTCAATGTTTTGATCAGATATAAATTTTTTAAAAAATAATTTGACTTCAAAAAATATTTTTATTTGTAAAAATTAGTTAAAAATACCTTCCAAATTTTCATGTCTTTCAAAACCATCAAATTAGGTCAAAACGCGAAAAAATCGAAAATTGTCGACGATCAACTGGCCGGAAAGGACGTTTGATCGAAAAATTTCAACGATCAAAATTTGATTATGTTGACCTTTGATTTTTATCATACAAACAACTATATTGATCATCTGGACAAGATGCGGTTGACTGGACAAGTAATCTGCACCTATAGATTTTTCGTCGTTTTGAACTCTACAGATATCCTTACTCTTTCCATTCTTCATAAGAGGTTCAAGAGTATCAAAGTGAGATATTTTTGTTTTTAGAATTTTTTTAGCTTTCCTTTGTATTCATTTCATTTTTTTCGTATCAAATACTTTGATAGATTTAAACTTTTTAATCATCATCATCAAAGTTTTTCATCTCTCTTTTTGTACTTAATCCATTTCTATCATTCATATAAGAGAGATATATTTTGAAGAAAAGTTTTGAACTTATATTGTATCATTTCTTCTACATCTCTATATCAAAACTTTGATTTATTGAATCAAACGCATAAAATTATAATATTTATCAAAGTTCAACATCTCTCTTTTGGTACTTAAATTATTATCATCATTCATTGAAAGAGAGATATATTTTGAAAAGATTTTTGGACTAATATTGCATTTATTTCTTCTTTATCTTCTCATTGAAAAACTTTGGTTGATTGAATTAAACTTTGAATCATCGTATTCATCAAAGTTTTCTCATATAACACTTGAGCTATCATTGCTATTCATTGAAATATTAGTCTATTTTAGTACTTAATTCATTTGTATCATTTATTAAGAGAGAAATTTCATTGTAAAATCATTTCTCTAAACTTGTGGATTGTATTGAGGTCCCGTAAAAGCTCAATAATATAAAGATCGGTGCTTCTTGTTGTAAGTCATCGTGTCGGTCATATTAAGGTCCCATAAAGCTTAATATTGTATAAGGATTGTTGCTCCTTGTTTGTAAGTCACCGGAAGCATTGTAAATGTTGAATTGTACCATAAGTTAATCAATATAGTGAAAAGGCATTGCTCGTGCCCGGGAGCTTGATGATGGAGATGTGGATCATTATTTTGGATCAAACCTCCATAATTATATCGTTCACATCCTCTCTACCCTTTACTTATGGTTATCTTATTTATGTTTGTTGTTTTATTGATCTACTTGCTTTATTTGCTTATGATTATTAATCGATTAACATATCCTTTGCTTTCTTGGTATGAGTTTATTTTCGAAAAGTTTTAAAAACCAATTCACCCCTATTGGTTAGTTATTTTTGGGCTTTCAACTTGAATCGTTTGATTTGAAAATAGAACGTACTTTTCGATGAAGATGCAAAGAATACAAATAAAAACAGAAACATCAAATGACTGATGGTCAAAACAATCTTATCTCTATATAGCCAATTGGATAAGTGGTCGTAAGAGTAGCTATACCACTTGATCAACATCATGAGTGAGGGAAAATAAATAAAAGAGATTTTTCATTCTCAATGTTCTTCATGCCTATTGCAATACCCGCATGCTTCGGTATTTTATACCCGGATTTTGGGGTAAATAATTTTCGGATAGGGGCAGATTGGATGAATTAGACTAACAATGCCCTTCAATTTTACATATTATCTCATGAAAACCTAAATACACATATCTCCAGATTTCTCAGAAATTGTCAGAATTTTTATGCTTCAAGGGTTAATAAAGATGCTATTGATAAGTGTATTTTATATACTTATTCGATGCCTAAAATAGTGATATTTGATGGTTCTTTTGACAAAAAGATATCCTTAAATTTTGTGTTTTATGTTTAATAGGCGAAACTCTACGAATGAAAAAGGAGTTAAAGGAAAGAAGCAAAATTGGCGAAAAATGGCAAAATCCTAAGTACGATGATTAAATTGGCTATTGGATGGAAGCTGGAGATCAAATTTCGCACTTTCAAATTTGAAGACTTGGAGAAATAATACATTATTTGGGTCTTGGACCAATTGATGAAATGGAAGGAATTAATGTGGACTTTGATTTATTTTATGATAAAAAGTTGTAGGCTTTGCATGGTGGGCTTGCTATTGGATTAATATTCAATCAAATTGCTGACTTTATTTTGTGGACTTTTGGTAGCCTAGAAGTACAAAAGGGCTGCCTTGGCTGAATTTATAGATATATATACACATCACGTAAACACGACAGCTAGAGGGAGAAAAAAAAAAGCATAGAAAAATACGGCTGGAAAAGGAAAGATCAATTGGAATTTCATCTCAAATAGGAGACTACACCATAGGCGGCTGAAAAAAAAAAAAAAAATAAATAAATAAATAAATAAAATATATATATATATAGAAAGGGCAGGAATTTGTTCGGGAGTGAAAAAAAGGGTAGCTGGTCTATATATACAAAGCGCTGGCTGTTGGGTTATATACCCATGTTTGTTTCCCATTATTTGGCCATTAAAATGAAAAATATGATCATTATTCATCACATCAAATCATCACATTTGAATTTCTATTTCTTGTGTAGGACCCATAACGACCATATTTTTCATTCTCATTCCTTTATTAATAAGAAACAAACCGGGCCATATATATAGACATCCACACAATTGGGCTGTTTTTAATATAGATATACACAACAATTGGGCAGCTGCTTTGGAGGAAAAAAATGGCGGCCATTGGAGAGGAATTGATTTTATATACACATGGGTAAAGGCTGCCTGGGGAAGAACAGAAAGAAAACGGAAGTTCGAAAATTGAAGAACACAAGTTGGTGGTTGAGGTTGAAATATATATATATATATATTCAAGATAAAATTCATGTGGCTCTCCTTCTATGGGCATGATCACAGAGAGATAAAGAACGAGCCTTTGTCTAGTTGCTGAAATCGTATAGGGTAAAATTATAGAGAATAATTTTGGAATCAATCAAGTTGTGTTTTTCTAATTATATCTCAAATTGTGATTTTCCTCCCTTTATATAGTGGTTGAAAAGATAAAAATTCTATGTTTGGTCACTATTTCACGTCTGCTAAATGTAATCCAAACCAAACGGCAGCCCAAATAGACAAGCAAAAACACCAAGTCCAATAAAGTTCATAAGCCTAGGGGTGGCCCAAAAGATAATTAGTATCAACCCAAGTAGAATAACCATAACAGCTATGCCATTCTTTCAACTCATAATCAAGAGAAAATAGAAGCAACTTTGGTGGACAATAATTGAAGTGAATTGAATAGAAAACATTTAGGCTGCCTTGGGAAAAATATATATACATAAACAAGCCACACACGTGCACAAAAGTCGAGAAAATTTGTAGAATTAATCGCATTTCATCAAGTTCTTGGTGATATCATCTAAACGTTCTTTGTTTAATTCCAACATTATGCTAGGCTAATTTCTCTCATGTATTGGATGAAAATGAACCCGTTGAAAAAAAAAATGAGAGAGAAAGAAATAAGCACACAAAGGTCCAAGCATTTTGGGCTACGGATGAGTAAAATGGCCCAAGAAAAATAAATTTGCTGCCCCAGAAAGGCCTTTATAACAAATGGGCTCAATGGTTTTAGATAACAAATCGGCCATGAGGCCCAAGAAAAATTAATTCTCTTCCCCAATTACACATGGCCCATACAGAAGCTCCCTCTAAAACATGTCAGATATGGCAAACAGCTGGATTTGGGCCAAAAGGACAAGTACTCTGCAAAATGTCTGTCTTTTCCCCCATCGAAAAATTAATGCTTTGTACTGGACAAAAGCTAAAAGTTTGTTTAAGAGGGATTTTGAGAATTGATTTTTTGACCGTTAGGAGAAAAGTGAGGTCCATCTGTAAGAGAAGAAATCAAATATGACGACTGAAATAGTGAAATAACGATCAAAAATCAATTTTTTGGGTGAAAAAATCGCTCTCAAATAGGCCTCTGGGAGGCTCATAATAGGTCTAGAACATTGCTTGATTAACATACCACGTGTGCAATGTTTGAGATAATCGTGAAATTTAATGCGTTCTATTCATTCAAATTCGAACTAGGAATAGATTCGGGTCGTGAATAGGATATGTTTAATTTGTCTTGAAAAAGAAAATTAATTACAATATAATTATTGATTGTCAAGAATGTATTAACAAAACTAGCTGCGTAGTCAATAATTAGAAGAGATAATAATAGGTGGATTCGTAATCTAATATACTCTTCCCATACATAATAAATTCACAATTTTACAAGCTTTTGTAGATTAAGTTAGATTAATTAAAATCATAAAACACTTTTATTTTGTTTACTTTGAATCTAATTAAGGAGTAGTACACTCAATTAAATTTTATTTCTCATAGAACGATACTCTTGACTCACTAAATCTATTACTTATTAACAAGCATGTACGCTTGCGGGTTTTGCACGAACAACTATCAAGTTAAGGTTATTTCATATACACTGGAAGATGCTGTATTGGAATGGTTAGATGTTGAACCTCATTGCAGCATTACTATATGGGAAGATTTGACTAGGAAATTTTGCAACAAATTCTTTCCACCGGTAAAAGTAGCAAAAATCAAATTGAATATTCAAACTTTCCAACTGAGAGATGGAGAGAACTATCACGAGACATGGAACATGTTCAAAGAGCTGATTAGAAAGTGTCCAAATCATGAAAACACCATTGGAAATCAAGTGTAATATTTCTACACCGGACTTTCACTACTATCAAAATCTCAGGTCGATTCATCTACTAGTGGATTTATCATAGGAGAATTAGTACAACAAAGAGTGGTACTACGAAAAGTAACTAGGATGTATGAATTAGACAGCACGGCTTCCACCAATGCACATATTGCTACTTTTACAAAAGAGATAGGGTTACTTGTAAAATTGTAAACAAGTGGAGCAAATGCAGTGATGGCTAGTTCAACATGTGAACATTTTGGGAGAAATCATGCTACAGAAAATTACTTGATGCTTGCTTCTTTAGAGGAACAAGTCAATTTTATTCAAAATGGTACCCGTAATTTCAACACGTATGAGAATAATTTTCAGCAAGAGAGAAGACCAAGTTTGGGGGAGATGTTTCGTCAATATGTGCAAAAAACTAACAAAGTATTCAAACAGATTGATACTAATTTTCAAAATCCGCAAGCATCTATCAAGAAGTTGGAGACACAGATTGGTTAGCAAAACGTCTACAGAGATCATTGCTAAGCTTCGCATTCATTTCATTTGTTTTTTCATATCAAAAATTTTGATTGATTCAAACTTCTTAATCATCATTATCAACAAAATTTTTCATCTCTCTTTTTATACCTTACTTATTTCTATTATCTATAGAAGAGAGATATACCACTACTACCTTAAAATAGTGAATCCTACGAGTACTATTCATTTGAGATATATTTTCCTTTCCTATCTTACCCTTAAATGAAATGTTCAATAAAGAGGCCAACTGTGAGAAAAAAAAGGGCAATATGGATATTTCCATCATCTTTTCCATTTTTCGTCTCTGTATGGGAGAGTTTTCAGTCGAAATTTTTGATCATCCCCTCTCACCGGTGGGTCCCAAGTGACTGAAAGAGGGTATGCGTACTTTAAATACTTACTCCGTGACACGTACAAGAGAAGATAGGGCAAATATGTAGCCAAATAGTCCCAAAAGGTGGGCTCATAAGTTGAAAAAAATTATAAAAAAGGATGGAAAGTCTTACTCCGAGAAGAGAGAGCAAATATGTAGTCAAATAGTCAAAAAAGTTAAACTCAAAAGTTACTAAATTTTTGATCAAATACAAATTTAGCACCTGTTTGGCCCCAAATTTTTCAAATTAAAATGGGTGAAATAGTTTTTTTTTTTTAATGAGTGGTTGAAAAATAAAGGAAAAGTTTTCGATTTTTGTGTAATATATAATATTTTATGAAAGATAGTGTGATTGAAAATAGGAAAGAGAAAAATGAAATTTAATTTAATGAGGGGCCAAACGGGGACTTATTTATTGGATAAAAAAAAATTGAATGTACACTGAACTGATTTAATACTGCAGTTACTTTATCTGTATGCGATAAGAAAGCCATCTTTGAATACTGTAGCAATTTTATGGTAAGAAAACCAAATGCACACAAACATTTGGCTTTTTATGGTCTTGATGTGGGCCCCATTTATTGATGTTGTTTAACCTGATTTGAATTTTTACATCGAAAAAAAAAATTTGATGTCATACCACTTAATATTTTTTTTATAAAAATTGTCGTGAAAAAATAATAAACATTAATAAATAATTGATTTTTTAAAAGAAGAAAGACGAGTTATACGCATTTTTTAACACACATGTTTGATGTACGTTTAAATATTTTCGATATTCATTTAGATCATTCAATGTGTTTACGACATAGTTCTCGAAATGAGTTTCAAGAGAATATAGAAGATTTATACATTCGATTATCGTACAATCGTCGATGAATTTATAAAATTAGCTTGTTATCGAAATTCTTAATTTTTTAAATGATGTCTCTTTTGACTATAAAAAAATTTAAAAATTTATTAGGACATTTTCTAAATGATGTCAAAAATTATTGTCGTGAAAAAATAATAAACATTAATAAAATAATTGATTTTCTTTTAAAAAAAAAATGAGTTATACGCATTTTTTAACACATACGTTTGATGTACGTTTAACTATTTTTTATATTCATTTAGATCATTTGATGTGTTTATAATATAGTTCTCGAAATGAGTTTCGAGAGAATATAGAAGATTTATGGTAGACTTAAAAAAAAATAAAAATAAATAATCACCTAGTGAAAAAAAAAATATTTGACAAAAATAAAAAAATAAAAAAAATTGCTCCTAGCTCTTGGATGCCAAGAGGAAAATTGCTTTTGGGTGCCAGGAGTGACCAGGAGTTACGCCTACCACCTAGGAGCAATTTGCTCCGTCTATCAGGAGCAAATGCTTCGTGATTCGCGGAGTTGCTCTGTTATGCATTTATGGTGAATGATCGAATGCTAGGGGTCTAACCCTTGACAATTGTATTTTTATTTGATAGAAATAGGCACGGCACTTAGTCAATGCACGCTTAACGCTTGCACATTTTTTACTCGAGTTAGTAAGTTTATAAAGGTATTTTGAAACCTGGTACCTTTTGGTATTCAAAAATCGAGTTATCGACTCAAAGCTCGCTATAGGAATTAAGAAGAGGAAAAATGGTGAAGTCAAAATAAGCTCAAAAGAATTTTTTTTTTTTTTTTGATGAAAGTTCTCAGAGATCTGATTGTTGTGCGCTTAGATAACTTGTGGGTTTGAGTCACTTAGTATAAATTAGATTGTCGTAGCACTCATAAATTGGTAGAATCATCACATAAATAAATTGTTGACGTTGTCGGTTGAACTAAACCAAATTAGAACGGTGTGAGGAACTCATAAGTAAAACAAACTTTAGAATTACACCATGATAAGAAAATGAAAGAAAACAAGATTGGGGGTGTGTGAATCTTACGAGTGAAAATAGTAAATAATTGACCATTGAGGGTTAGGAAGCAAACCAACTTGTGAATATATGGTATTACACTTGATCCTTGACATACACACCCACTTTGCATTGAATAAGTGAAAGTTTGGCTCTTACGTAATGATTTTGACACAGTTCATAAATGTGATGTTCTCAATATTGAGCCAAAAAGACAAGCTATCTGACTAATTGTTTTTGTGTATATTTTCCTTTAGTGGTTTTCTTGTTCATTGTGTTTGTTTGCTTGAGGACTAAAAAAGGTTTAAGTTTGGGGATATTTGACAAGTGTGTTTTTACTCATGAGTTTTACACAATTTTAACTTGATTATTTGCTAGATCATATGAGTATAGAATATTTTTGATGTGTTTGTTAGAGTTATTTTAAAGTTTAGGTGAGGCATTCTAAAAGGGGTACTAAAGTGAGCAAAGCCAAAATCAACGAGTTTAGAGCAGCAAACTAGTGCCCAAGTGTTGGGTACCAAGTGCCCAGGGATTTTGTGGTTCGCTGTAAAAAATAGATTTGGACAGAGATGCAACGCCTAGGCGTTGTACTGTGATTCATAGTGGTGCTTAGGCGCTACTACTTGGCGCTTAGGCGTTACGTCGCCTGATTTAGGGTTGCACCATTTTGGCCCGTGAAAAGCCTAGAAAAATCCCAATTTTGAGAAACATGTGAAGGGAAGTATAAATACAAGGAGGGAGGACTTCAAAAAAGGGTTCCTTATAGTGAAAGGAAGAATATACAACTAGAGATTTCGAGAGAAAATCAAAAGGAAGGAAAACAATAAATTAAGATCTAGGTTTTGAAATCAAGATTGGTGGCAAGAAAAGAACTTGGTGAAAATTTCATCATCTTTTCTACATCTCAATTCAAAAATCTGGTGATGTACTTAATGCAAATCTTTAGTTTTTTTCATTATTATGAGTAGCTAAATTTAATATTAGGACAAACAATGTAATCTTTTGAGACCACTTATTTCTTTTATTCAAGATTCAAGTTTTGAACTGTATATGTGTTTATTTTAATTATGTACTCAATGCTTTGAATTCTTCGACTAATTATTTAATAAATTCATGAATTTATTAAATAATCGAGATGTGAGTTTTAGATTTAGACCACATATTAAAATCCAATAAATTAGTATAATGTGTAGAGATACCTATATTATGAATTCTTAGAAATAATATTTCGTTTAACTAAGCTTGATTCGCATAGAGATATGGAATTGATTTAGATAAGAAGACTAGATGGGTAAATTAAATACAATAGAAGAATTTGATCAAACATTACATTAGGTGTGAATCTTGATTTAAGATTTAAAGGTGATAATAGATGAAATTATTTTTCTTTAGTAGCCATTCCATATTTGAATCCTCAACTTGTCTTTTTGTGCAATTTTGATATTTTCAAGCATTAAAAACAAAACAACAATCATGGCTATTTGTTTACTTTGTCAAATAGTAGTCAGAATTCGGTATTAAAGTATAGTCCTTGTGGGAATAATAATTTAGACTCAAAGGTCTATTGTATTACTTGTTACGACCTGTATGCTTGTGGGGTATAAATTCGATAACACGAGTATAACCCACGACTTTGTCGTGATGTACGATGGATTTTCGCCATCTGAATTTGTTTAGAACTCGAAAACTGCTTTTAAAATTTTAGTGCTATTTTTGTCATTTAGTTTATTTCGAATTCTTTACAAAATAAAGGGTTAATTCATCATTTTTATCATCTTTCCATTAATAAAATTTGTGAGTTTATTTTTCATGATCTGGTAGATTCCAAAATTCGTATTCTTAAGATTTTTGTTTGAATTCTTTTTTCACGCTATATTAAGTGATATCAGAGCATGCTTTTTCATCTCTATATCTTTGATTCATAAACATGGGTGATGTACCAATTACTAGGCTGATTTAGATTTCAAAATTGACAGATTGATAATCTTACAACTTAGATAAGATATATCCATGAATTGTTGCTACAAGCCCTTGAAGATGAAGGGCAGAATGAATAATAGGAAATCAACAATGAATGTGCTGCTGAGCTTATAGTTCAAAAAGGGAATAATAGGAAACTTGCATTAGAAAGAAATGAATCTGAGTTGGGGAAGAGTTCGAACCTCCACCATGTAACCCTAATCATCAAAATTGAAATACCTTCGATGATTATCGAATTAAGTAGTTATTCTCTTGTTCTTTGGTAAGATGAAGATAGAAGACTTATTGGATCGACTCGTAGAGGTTGAACGATTTTAGAAATTATGGATTTTTCGGGGATAGGATTGTTAAGATGGTGGCATTCTATTTGAAATCTGCAGCATCAATACGGTGTAATCAATTACAAAATGCTTGAAAAAGACAGTGAAAGAGTCGAATTTAGACTTGGAACATGATGAAGCTGTTTATTGATTTCTACCCGTAGATTATGAATAGATCGTGTATCACATGTACATAGGATGTATGCAGGATAATTGTATAGCATTGAACTATACCAATGAATTTATGTAGTTGGTAGAGCAGAACAACCTATCAGAGTCCAAAGATCAAAGGAAGCCGATGTACCAGTGGTTTGAAGGTGGTTATTCAAGATATAATTAGGTTGTAGAATATTTGGACATCATAGGAAGCCAATAACATAGCTATGAAGGCTAAGATGATGGAATCTGATAAGAGTGCGATTTCTTATAGGAGAGTTCCCTATCTGCCAAACCATCATCTTCTGTTCTTCTTGACAAAAGGAATGCCTTCCTATAATTCCCAGCCAATCCTAACAGGAGCAATGTTGACATCAATGGTCGATTTGGAAATACTNATTGACAGATTGATAATCTTACAACTTAGATAAGATATATCCATGAATTGTTGCTACAAGCCCTTGAAGATGAAGGGCAGAATAAATAATAGGAAATCAACAATGAATGTGCTGTTGAGCTTGTAGTTCAAAAAGGGAATAATAGGAAACTTGCATTAGAAAGAAATGAATCTGAGTTGGGGAAGAGTTCGAACCTCCACCACGTAACCCTAATCATCAAAATTGAAATACCTTCGATGATTATCGAATTAAGTAGTTATTCTCTTGTTCTTTGGTAAGATGAAGATAGAAGACTTATTGGATCGACTCGTAGAGGTTGAACGATTTTAGAAATTATGGATTTTTCGGGGATAGGATTGTTAAGATGGTGGCATTCTATTTGAAATCTGCAGCATCAATACGGTGTAATCAATTACAAAATGCTTGAAAAAGACAGTGAAAGAGTCGAATTTAGACTTGGAACATGATGAAGCTGTTTATTGATTTCTACCCGTAGATTATGAATAGATCGTGTATCACATGTACATAGGATGTATGCAGGATAATTGTATAGCATTGAACTATACCAATGAATTTATGTAGTTGGTAGAGCAGAACAACCTATCAGAGTCCAAAGATCAAAGGAAGCCGATGTACCAGTGGTTTGAAGGTGGTTATTCAAGATAGAATTAGGTTGTAGAATATTTGGACATCATAGGAAGCCAATAACATAGCTATGAAGGCTAAGATGATGGAATCTGATAAGAGTGCGATTTCTTATAGGAGAGTTCCCTATCTGCCAAACCATCATCTTCTGTTCTTTTTGACAAAAGGAATGCCTTCCTATAATTCCCAGCCAATCCTAACAGGAGCAATGTTGACATCAATGGTCGATTTGGAAATACTGGTCAATTTCAAAGTGCAACTCAAAATGAAAATCTTTGTGCTAAGCCCACAAGAGATATTTGTTATAGATACCATAAGCTTAGGCATCGTTTCATTACTTGTCCAAAAATAAAGCAAAATAATTTGGTGAAACCAGAGACAATATGATGCAGGGTGAATAACTCAATAATAAGGATAACAAAAAGAGATGGGGGGGGGGAAGGGGGGAGAAACAATCACAGAGACAAAGGGAAGAAGAAGAGAGGAAAAACGGGGCTATGGCCAACTTTTTATTCAATCAATTCATCATCCCAATTACAATGTAAAATAAGTTTAAATACTGAAAATACTGCAAACCTAAAAACCTAAAAGATAGGTCCAAGCCCATTACACAAGTCTATAAAAATAAAATAACCCAAGTCCAGCTAAGAAATAAAAGTCCAACTAAAATAATTAAATGTCGTCCAACTAAAGTAATAAAACTGGGATGTCCTCATCAATTCTCCCAGGGTGGGAGAGAAAACTGGACCCTGTCCAGTGGCTATATCACTATAGGCTTCCGTCAATCTCCCAACCATAAGTTGAGTGGTTGGGCAAGCTTCTTCCGGCGTCTGTAGAAATGCGTCAGTGGCGGTCTGAACCTGGTGTCCTCACCAACTCCCTTCGGGTGGACGGGAGGCTATCTGGGTCAATGAAGATCCTGCTAACTCCGATAAAACTCTACTAAATCTGGATCCAATTGCTGTAGTGTCTCCCTGGAGATCCATGCACAGTCACAATCTGGTCGACCAACCCAACGAACAAGGAAGCGCTGAACCTCTCCATCATTAGTGAACACAGTTTCTTCATCTAAAATAGCATCAATTTTTTCTTTGTATGCTGTGAGGGGTGGTAGTGGGTTAGAAGGGGCTAAAGAATCAGGATCAAAGTCCACAAAAGGAGATGACAGAGGATCATCCGAGGGAATGAAATGACCTTTATAAGCTACAAGGTCCTCAACATTGAAAGTAGAGCGGTAACCAAGGTGTGATGGAATGTCAACAATATAGGCATTTGGACCAACCTGCTTTAAAATTTTAAAAGGACCAGCACTATGAGCTTGTAATTTGGAGGCGGGTCCATGTAGACGCCGCATTGGCCTAATGCGAACCATAACATAATCCCCAATGTTGAACTCAACATGTTGTTTGTGTAACTCAGCTTGGAGTTTATATTTTGCATTACTAGCTTCAAGTTGTTTATTGATCTCAATATGCAAGTCACGAAGATGTTGTGCAAATGCTTCGACTGATACTGACACTCTAGCCTGTGGGGACATAGGGATGACATCTAACGGTTTTCTAGGCTTGTACCCATGAACGGCTTCAAATGGACTCAAACCTAATGAACGATTTATGGAGCTATTATACACAATTTGAGCTACAAGAAGGATCAAATCCCAATTTCGAAGGTTTTCTCGGACCAGACAACGTGATAGGTTACCAAGACTTCGATTAACTACTTCAGTTTGACCGTCAGTCTGAGGGTGGTAGGCCGTAGAAAAATTTCAATTTGGTACCCATCTTATGCCACAAAGTTTTCCAAAAATGGCTAGTGAAACGAACGTCCCTATCAGACACGATGGTTTTGGGAAGCCCATATAATTTGACAATTTCATTAAAGAATAACATGGCAACCTTGGATGCATCCGACGTCTTGCTACAGGGGATAAAATGAGCCATCTTTGAGAAGCGATCGACAACCACAAAAATAGAATCATGCTTCTTTGGGGTGCGTGGAACTCCTAACACAAAATCCATACTAACATCTTGCCAAGGACAATTGGGGACAGGGAGAGGAGTGTATAGGCCTGTGTTCTGCTTCTTCTGCTTACTCAATTGACAAGTGTTACAAGTACTAACAATCTTAGCCACGTCTTTTTTCAAGCTAGGCCAATAGAATTGACATTCAGCTTCTTCTATGGTCTTATCACGTCCAAAGTGACCAGCTAACCCTCCCGTATGAATTTTCCACACGATGAAATCTCGCACTGAAGTTCGAGGGATGCACAATTTATTAGCTCTAAAGAGATAACCCTCCTCAAGTCGGAAGCCATCCGTGGCGCCTGATCGTCCCCTTTGTAAATTAAGAAAGATATCTTTAAAATCGGGACATGATTCATAATCTTCCTTAAGTCTTTCAAAATCGATGACCTTGACACTCATGATCGACAAAAGGGAGACATGACGACTTAATGCGTCAGCTGCTTGGTTTTCCACGCCCTTCTTGTGTTTTAAAACAAACGAATAGGCCTGCAAATATTCGACCCAACGACCATGCTTAGAACTTAATCTTTTTTGGGAGTTGAGGTAACGGAGGGCCTCGTGATCCGAATAAAGGACAAATTCCTGGGGCAACAAATAGTGGTGCCAATAGCGCAAAGCCTGGACAACCGCATACAGTTCCTTATCATAAGTTGAGTACTGCTGTTTGGCTTCATTTAATTTCTCACTGAAGTAGGCAACTGGTTGACGATCCTGGCTCAAGACTCCGCCTACACCTATCCCAGAGGCATCACATTCAACTTCAAAGACTTTGGAAAAGTTGGGAAGGCGCATAACAGGAGCCTCCGTCATTTGCTTCTTGACTAACTTAAAGGCCTTAGCCGCCTCTTGTGTCCAATGAAACTCTCCTTTCTTCATGCATTCCGTGATAGGCGCCATAATAGTGCTAAACCCCTTAATAAAGCGACGGTAAAATGTAACTAAGCTGTGAAAGCTTCTGAAGTTATGAATAGCATTAGGCTCAGGCCAGTCAATAATCTCCTGAACCTTAGCAGGATCAGTAGATACTCCTATCGAAGAGACAATGAAACCCAAAAAAATGACTGTACCGGTGAAGAAAGAGCACTTCTTGACGTTAGCATATAGATTAGTTGCACGAAGGGTAGAGCAGACTTGTGTGAGGTGGTCGAGGTGTTGCTCCTTAGACTTACCATAGATGAGGCTATCATCAAGGTAGACAACAAGAAACTTTCCCATGAAAGGTCGAAGAGTTTATGTCATTACCCGCATAAAAGTACTTGGCGCATTACTTAGTCTAAAAGGTATGACCAACCATTCATAAAGACCATCTTTCATTTTAAATGCGGTCTTCCACTCATCACCTGGGCGAATTCGAATCAGATGGTATCTACTCTTCATATCAATCTTCGAAAAGATTGTGGCACCAACCATCATATCTAACATATCGTCAAGTCTAGGAATGGGAAAACGATACTTCACCATAATCCTATTGATCGCGAGACTATCCACACACATCTTCCAAGAACCATCCTTTTTTGGCGTCAATAGGGCGGGGACAGCACACGGGCTTAAACTCTCACAAATGAATCCTTTGTGAAGGAGGTCATCCACTTGCCTTTGAAGTTCAGCGTGCTCGGTAGGATTCATCCTATAATGAGGTAAATTTGGGAGGGATGCCCCTGGGACGTAATCTACAACATGTTGAATATCCCTTGGTGGAGGTAGATGATCAGGTAGGTCCTCCGAAAAGACGTCTCGAAACTCTTGGAGGATCGACTGGACTTCAACAAGGCTCTCTATTGTGGAGTGGGATGGAACCTCCATGACCACCAAAGCGAACACAACTGAGTCACCAACAAGTGTACGCTCAAACTCCGTAGGACTAATGATGTGCAATCCCTTTCGTTTCACACTTTTCTTCATTTCCAGTGGGCCAACAAGCTTTGGGGACAGTGGGTTAAGGTGAATCTTCTTTCCATTAAACACGAAGGAGCAGGAATTAGATCGACCATAGATGGTTTCATCTAGGTCAAATAACCAAGGTCGTCCCAAGATGATGTGCCCGACATCCATTGAAATGACATCACACCATATATGGTCCTTATACTCGAGAAACTGGATAGGGACTAAACAACGATCCTTGACAGCTATCGAGGAGGTATCACGCTGTATAGCTGAGGGTGAGGAACAGACTTCAACCCTAGACGGGATACAGTAGCCATCGAAACCGCATCAATGCAGCTGCCACTATCCACAATAACTTTACAGTCCTTACTATTAATCTTGATGTAAGTGTGGAAGATGGCATGAAAGCGCCAATCATCGGCATCTTTAGGCTGGGTAAGAGTGCAACGGACGACACCAACTCTAGGCGTATGAGAGATAAGGGGACTAGCCCGAATACAACCTAAGAAGGTATCTTTACTATCCTCCAAGTCATCAAACTCTTCTAACTTAGGCTCATAAACCCGATCCTCTAGTGGCTCGTCAACTATACCTTCACGCTCTTCCAAAACTAGGGCTCAGCTAGGACACTTAGAAGCAATGTAACCAAAACCCTTACAGCTGAAGCATTGCAAACGAGAGGACGTTCTTGAAACCTCAGAACCTCTACCTTTGCTATCCGATGTAGGGGTAGTATTAGAAGGAGGAGGTCCTAGAATAGACTTAGGGATTGAGTGGATGCAGAAGAGGTCGCAGTGCGGGAGTCACTACGATTTCTATACGGTGTCCTAGTCACTAACTTGTAATCCCGAATGAAAGAGTAGGCGTGGTCAAGAGTGGTGACACCTCTAAGAACAAGCTCATGCCTAAGTTCGTCTCTTAGGCTTTGCCTAAACCTACTCAAAGTCATGACCTCATCCTCAACGACCTGACATTTCATTCGAAATTCATCAAACTGAGCAACATATTCGGTCACAGGCCGACTACCTTGTGTAAGTGCATTCCATTGATCCAGCAAGTTACCCCTGTAAGATTGAGGTAAATATTTTTCTTGAAGAGGACGCTTCATTTCATCCCAGCTCTCAACGGGGAAAGCATGACGCCTCTCCAGGTGGTCCTTGACACTTTCCCAGAAGAGTTGAGCAGTGCCAGTTAACTTCAAACTAGCAAATTGTACCCTCCGATCTTCTGGGACCCCATAGCAGGCAAAGAAGCGATCCATATCTCTAACCCATTGATTGAATACACTAGGGTCTAGACAATCGTCAAATGTAGGAGCATCTAACTTAATGTTTCGAAAGAGGCGCTTCTCGTGGCGAGGGGGGATGGTGTACCATGACGGTAATATTCTCGCTCTCACCCACGAGCCTGATTTCCTTCCCTACGGTCATGTCGGGCGTGATGTCGACCACCTTGTGGACGACGATGAGGTCTATTAATGGAAGCCTCAGAGTTTTTAGCTTCGGTTGAATATGGGGTTGGGTCAAGAGTGTTCAACCTAACGGTTAGGGCTCTATTCTCCTCACGAGTAGCAGCTACCTCAGTTTGGATAGCCGTTAGTTGATTTTGTAACTGTGCCAACTGTCGGGTGAGGGCCTCAATTTGTCAGGGGTCCATGGTAAGGGTACTAGAGCTAGAGGCAGTAACGCGACCACTACGCAATTGCATACACGGTAACACAAGCTAGGTAAAGTGCCTACTGAGATCAAAAACCAACGAGTGTCAACAAGGGAAATAGTGATTGAGATTTTTCTATTATTACTATTATTATTTTATTTTATTTGTTAACTTAAAAAAATTGGGATTACGTATGGTCCGATCACAAGCTAATAATACTAATACAAATAAAATAAAAAGCAAAGGTACAAATGATAAGTTTAGTCACGTGTGGTAAACGAGAAAGCAATGGGAGTTCGATCGTGAATTTCACTCAAATAGATTTAAGGCAAAAATTATCAAAGGGCTAGCACACAAAGAATTAACTTATGTAATTCTAAAATAAAGAAATAGTGTCAACTAAAATAGATAGGAGCAGGGACTCCCTAAGTTCAGTTGGCCCGAGTCGTCCTAGCGTCGAATGTCTCCACTTTCTGAACTACTAAGCTCTGAAATGCTAAGACAGAAAATTCCGTGTTCGTCGAGGTGCGGTACTGATCAGTCAACTAAAATGTACCTATAAAATACTGTCAGGAAATTCTCAAAAATTCTCGATCTTTTTTTTTTTTACTCTTTTTTTTTACCCTTTTTTGACTCATTTTTTTTAATAATAGCACAAATCAAAATAGGCCTTTACATAGATGAAACAATAAAGAACTAACTAAGGCCCAAAATAATAATAAACGCAAAGATTATTGACTAAAAACCCAAACAAAATCGACAATTACAATAGGCAATTATGCCCATCCACTTTCACACTGAAATTTCAGCCCTCAATATTTGCTCCCTTTGTCTGTGGAATTTTCGGCAGTGGTATAGGAAGCAAGGTCGAGTTGCGGTTTGGTTCGGGGTGGAGGGGGCGACAATCGGAATTAGGCGGTGATGGGTAGCTTGGTCGAATTCTGCGTCTGCCTATTAGGTAATATTGCATGTCGAGTTTGGGTTTTGGGTCTGGTGTTGGATGAAGATAATATGGTGGTCGGTGGCGGATGGGTGTCGTGTTGAGTTTGTAGCGACTGTAGGGTTACTGCTGTATTGCGTTTGTGCGTACTGTATTGTCGGTGTTTATTGTCAATTTGTGTGGAATTGGGTGTCTCGCAGGTTGGTCGTTCATGTTGGTAGAGTTGTCGGAGGTGGACGGTAGTGGATTATTGGAGGGCGGCGAGTCTTTTGGGTGGCGGCTGTGTGGACAATCTTTGGCAGTTTGTTGTTGTGTTTGAGTGAAGACAATGACAAAAGTTGCTGCAGATTGACTCGTGTGTATAAATTGATTTTGTAGACGAAGTCTTACCCAAGTTTAGCTCTGATACCAATTTGATGCAGGGTGAATAACTCAGTAATAAGGATAACAAGAAGAGATGGGGGGGAGAAAGAATCACAGAGACAGAGGGAAGAAGAAGAGAGGGGCTATGGCCAACTTTTTATTCAATCAATTCATCATCCCAATTACAATGTAAAATAGGTTTAAATACTAAAAATACTGCAAACCTAAAAACCTAAAAGATAGGGTCAAGCCCATTACACAAGTCCATAAAAATAAAATAACCCAAGTCCAACTAAAAAATAAAAGTTCAACTAAAATAATTAAATGTCGTCCAACTAAAGTAATAAAACTGGGATATCCTCATCACAATAGACAACGAAGAAGACACTGAGGTAGAATATGAGTATGTAGAAGTCGAGTTTGCTATTAAGGAAGGTGTGGAAAGGCTCACTTTAATATCGCAGTGGGTCCCTTTTGTCGCCTAAGGAGGAGGGACAATGTCACTGCATCTTAGGTTCGCTTTGTTCTACCAGGAATAAAGTGCGAAGTGATTGTGAATAACAGAAGCTATGAGAACTTTGTATCAAAGATGTTGATGAGTTTGTTGAAATTATCGAGAACCATCCTAAACATTGTTCCCTCGATTGGGTAAAGAGAGGTCCTTCTATTCAAGTTGATCAGACTTGCAAAGTACTTGCTTCAATTTGGAAGCATTATAATGATGAAATGAATCGATGTCATAGACATGGGTTCTTGCCATATCGTACTTTGATGTAGATTCAACTCTCAAAGGGCATGATAATGTGGAACTCTTTTCATGGGGCAATCATAAGTTCTCTATGGTTCCTTTTAAGTAGGCAAAAAAGTCTAATAATGAGAAGGATATTGTAGATTTTGTAAGGGAATTTGATTGCTTTTACCAGTAGTAATTAAGGGACTTTTTACAACAAATAAGAAAGATGAGAGTGTGCTATTCAAGTTGCAAGAAATATTGATAGAATTTTAGAAATTGGGTTTTTGATAAAATGCTAAATGAGTTATCTTTTATGAGGAATAATCAGCAATAGATTGATTTGGTACCAGAAGCTAGTCTTCCAAATTTATTACATTATCGAATGAGTCTGAAGGAGAATGAGATTTTAAGAGGACCGAATTGAGGAGCTGCTGAGGAAGGGATTCATAAGGAAAAGTATAAATCCGTGTACAATACTTGTTCTTTTAATGCCAAAGAAGGATTGAAAGTGGCGCATGTGTATTGATAGTCCGGCTATCAACATCATATAGCGATAACAGGTTTTTCATTCCATGTTTAGATGATATGTTAGATGTGCTTGGGGGTTCTAAAATCTTTTTGAAAATGGATTTTCGTAGTGTTTAACATGAAATCCGTATTAAACTTGAGAATGAATGGAACATTGCCTTCAAGAGTAAAGATAACTTTACAAATAGTTGTTGATGCCATTCGGGCTCTAAAATGCCTCGAGTATCTTCATGAGAGTGATGAACCAGTTATTCATCCATCCATTAAGCCTTTTGTTGTGGTTTATTTTTATGATATACGCATTTACAACAAGTTCGAGGAAGATTAGTTAGTTCAATTGAAGAAAGTCATAGATGTTCTGAATGAAAATCAGTTGTACATAAATCTGAAGAAGTGCATCTTCTATATATATAAGTTGTTGTTCCTAGGCTTTATGGTTGGTGATGATGGTGTACATAGAGAAGACAGGGGCTATCTGGGATCGGCTAACACCAAAATCAGTGTCTGAAGTAAGGAGTTTCCAGGGTTTGGCAACTTTTTATAGGCGATTTATCATTATTGTGGTACTACTTACATAATGTTTGAAGAAATGAAGATTCAGTTTGAGAGAGGAGCAAGATAAGAGCTTTACCTTCATTAAAGAATAGTTGTGTTTATGTCTAGTAGTAGCTTTGCCAAGCTTCTAGAAGATCTTTAAAGTGGAATGTAATACTACTGGTGTTGGTGTTGAGGCTATCCTTTCCCAAGTGAAAAGACCCGTGACTTTCATTTCAGATAAATTAAGGGATGTGATGTAGAATAGAGTACTTATGAGCAATATTTCTATGCAGTGGTAAGACCTTTGAAGCAATCGGAACACTACTTCGTACAGAACGAGTTTGTGTTGTTTACCGATCACAAAGCTTTGAAGTATATTCATATTTAGAAACATATTAGCAAGATTCATGTCCGACGGGTGACTTTTCTCTAGAAATTTCCTTTTGTGATTATACATAAATCAGGAAGTTAGAATAGAGTTGCTGATAACTTTAGTCAGCAAGCCTCTTTGTTGGTCATGTTGTCACAAAAGATTATTGGGTTTGAGTGCTTAAAAGAATTGTGTGTAAATGATTACGATTTTAAGGAGATTTTGAACAAGTGGTGAATCGTGAATGGCTAGCAGATTTCTATAATAGTGATGGGTATTTGTTCAAAGGCAACCAACTTTACATTTTCGTTTCATCTTCACGTAAAAAGCTAATTCGAGAACTGCATGGAGGAGGTCTAAGTGGATACTTAGGGTATGACAAAACAATAAATAGTTTGGAAACCATTTATTATTGACCACAATTGAAGCTGAATGTTGAAGTTATAGTAAAAAAATGTTACACTTATCAGGTGTTGAAGGGTCAAGTGTAGAATACTGAGCTGTACATGCCATTTCCTATTCCTTAAGGTATATTATAAGATCTTGCGATAGATTTTTTCCTAGGATTACCTCGTATTCATCAATCATAGATTTTATTTTTGCGGTTGTTGATAGGTTTTCCAGGATTTCTCTCTTTATTGCTTATTGGAAGATTTTAGATGTATCGAGTATTGACAAACTATTTTTCAGGAAGGTCGTTAGATTGCATGGAGTTCCCAAGTCTATAACATAAAATTGGGATACGAAGTTTTTGGGGGGCACTTTTGGATAACTTTGTACATGTTGTTTGAGGATAAATTTGAATTGAAGTAGCACTGCCCATCCCAAACTGATGGACAGACGGAGGTCATTAATTGTGCCCTTGGAAATATGGTTTGAAGTATATGTGGAGATAAGCCAAAATAGTGGGATCTTCGTTGCCACAGGTGGAGTTTGCATACAATAGTATAGTTCATACTACTACAAGCATGTCATTTGCTATTGTGTATATAGAGGATCGCTATCATGTAATGGATTTGGTGAAGTTGCCCAATGAAACTTGTTATAAACCGAACCAGATCTGAAACCACTTATTGAAAACATGATATCTCTTATACCAGTTGTTAAAAAATTATACCAGATAATTAAAAAATGAGAAAATATAGGCAATATAAAAGTAATGGCTCACAAAGAAAACAAGATTTACGTGGAAACCAAAATTCGGGAAAACCACAGGCAGAGGCGGAGAATTCACCATAATCAATATTAAGGAGTTATAAAGGATCCCTCTGGACCAATAAATAATTGGAGAATTGATCAATTTAAATAAGCAAAGAATCCCTAACATACTAAGAGAATTGGTACACGAAGTCTCAATACAATCGGTTAAACTAATAACGAAGAATTTGGGATGACATAAGAGTCAAATTAACCTCGGACTCCTTCAAGACATCTTCAAGTCTACTACAAACTCTTAATATTTTTCTAATAGTATTTTCAATCAAACACTTAATAAGAATTCAGGTCACAACCAATTCTTACAAACTCCACTTTGATACGAATTCAATTGCAAATAATAAAATTTAACTCTTCAACTCCAACAAAATTCTCCAAACAAAAACACTCCACAAATTACTCCACCTCTTCTATCATACCTAGCAACTATGAAGAAATTTCGAGCCCTGCTTGCCGGTAGAATTTCCTTGCATGCCAAACTTGCTCGAATCACCCCGTTCACCTCTAACTCTAGCGGAGTCAAGAAGACTGCTTAAAATCACCATGAGCACTTTTAATTCCACTTGAGTTGTCAAACCTGTTCAAATCATCATGATCAACAAGATCATAAATAATTCCACCTAAACTACTGGAAGATTCTCCAATATTATTGTTCGAATCACCACGAACAACTTGATCACAACTACTTCACCCAAGTCACAGCTTATCAAACCATAAGCTACA
Source organism: Olea europaea var. sylvestris (assembly GCF_002742605.1). Taxonomy (NCBI): domain Eukaryota; kingdom Viridiplantae; phylum Streptophyta; class Magnoliopsida; order Lamiales; family Oleaceae; genus Olea; species Olea europaea. Next base: position 261,296 of record NW_019260595.1, read on the forward strand.
GCTACATCCAAAGTGATCGTCAAACCTTCCAAAATATATAACCAATCCTTGCATGGCTTTTCTTCCAGCATCCAAGCAAAAAAATCCACCATAACAAAAATCTTGTTGCGATCCAAAAGTAGAACTCAAAATTTATATTTTTCATCCCTGAAACAATTGACCATGTTTTAACTCTCTTTAGTATCCAATTTGGACCTCCCAAGAGCCGGCAAAAAAAGAAGAACCTTAGCTATGATACCACTTATTATAATCCAGATCAAATCTGAAACCACTTTGTTGAAAGCATAACATTTATGATTCAACTTGTTAAAAAATCAAACAAAATATTTAAAGAACAATAAAATATAAACAATGTGAAAATAATGGATTACAAAGAAACACAAGATTTACATGAAAAAATTAATCAAGATACACAATGAGGATCATATCCATAAGATTTTGCACTTCTCTCCTTGGCAAGGAGAAATTTTACCATTCAACCATATCCGGAATTTTTGTTCTTAATACACAATATATCCACACACATATATAATGTTCTTGGAAATTCTTGCTCCCATTGAACCATTGTATCTATATGCATCAGGATAAATTCGGAAAAATCATGGGCAGAGGTGGAGAATTTACTATAACCAATAGTAAGAAATTACAAAGAATCACTTTTGACCAAATACTAATTGGACAATTGGTTAATTTCAATATTTATTGTACACTACATATTTTGTTAATCTCAAAATGTATACTTTCAACCAGAGGCAGATCCAGCATCTGCGAGCACCTGCGGTCACGTGTGCTGGATCATTCGGGAGCAATTCTTTTGTTGACAATAGATTAAATATTTAGATTATATTACTGATAATTCATTTTAATGATAAACATCTATTGTAGATCAGTTTGTTAGAGGTTGCATCTACATATTACCAACAAATTTGTTATGGAATACTTTTATTCTACAATTTTTACCAAAATTCAATAGTGAGGAGACCAAAGGAATTTGAACTTGTGACCTCTTGTGAGGATTATTGTAAGCTTGACCATTATGACACTTCTTGAATTTTTGACGCTAAATTTAACAAAATAATATTTTTTAGGTTTTAACTATTTTAATGCAAATATAATTGTAAAGATTTGAATCTGCGCTCTTCCTTTGAATTATAACAAACTTGGCAATAATGTCATTTGATGAGTCCGGTTTATTCTTATAATAGAATTATATATGTTCAATTTGAACAAAAAAATTGTTATATTTAAATTTTTGGCCTTGTTTGATTCTCATTTTTTTAAAAATACATTTTTTATCTTTTATTTTCAATCACCCATTCTTCAATAAAATACTATTACACATAAATTTAAAACTTTTCTTTATTTTTAGCTATATATTCTCCATCAAATCACTATTCCAAAATATTTTTTTTGCAAAATAATGGGTATCAAATGGGTTCTTAATATTTTATTGTGGCCAATGGTAGACGGTCAACTGCCACCAGTGCTTACTCAAACTCTTGAATTCATCCTTACCTCCAATGTGACCAACATATCCCAAGACCTCTCATGTCCACGCAAGTTGTATTCCTACATACTTGGATAAATCATTAGCTACATTTGGCCTCCTTTGGGGTCAAGTTAATTGGAAATGTAGATATATGAGTGTGGGAGGACTTTAGATGTTAGCCTACAATGTAAAAAGAGGGTTGATTTTGGGCAGTAATGAGTAAAATAGTGATATGTCAAAGTTATAGTTTGAGAGTCTAAACTTGCATTATTCTCGAATGATGCCAAGTGCAAGCAAGCTTTTATCATAAAGGAGGCCGAGTAAGAACTGACGGTTGAAAAACAAATGCCTCATCTATGCGACTGAGGCCTTTTATCTTAGACATCAATCAATCATAAAGCTTACCATTTTAGCATCCATAATGCCTAGCTGCGATTGTGGACTTGATTATATAGGTTGATAGTGACGATAGTAACAGTAAATTGTCATATCTATTATATTAAAAAGATGACTTTGGAGATCTAGCGCCAAGCTTCTTTTGCAGCTTCCTTTCTACTCAAGAGCCTCTTACTTGCAGAGGGTCAGTAATATTTGATGGGATCGCAGATACATCGCAGATACATGGGTTTCATCACCTGTTCTGTCAGTAATATTTGATGGCATCGCTATTTTCTTTGTCTTTTCCACCTACTTTTGCCCTCTCACTAATGGTTACTCCTAATTCGAATCATCCCTTTTCCATTTATAGAGAGATCCAATCGTCAAAATGAAGAAAAAAGGCGTAGGCTCTACCTTTGTTCATTATGTAGGCATTTAAGGATATTTGGGCGTAACAATAGTCCCCGAAGTTCATTTATGATTATTCATATAATGCGTGGACTTTCAAGTTGGCAGGTCATGTGAATAAAAAATGAGCGTAGCATAATTAGAACCTGAGATAAGGCAAAAAGAAGCATTGTGAGGCCCTTGCTAAAAGGGACGAACCTCTTGAGCTAACTAAATTCTATGATAAGGCTTAAGGAGTAAAGCAAGGCCCTTGCTAAAAGGGACGAGCCTGTTGAGCCAACTGAGGCTTATTGGAGCCATACCTTAATGATTTGAAACTAACGTTGGTTCCCGAGATATGGCAGCGGTATGGCTTGGCTGTTTCCAATGCTCGTGTTACATGAACATTTAGTTCACAATGATGATGCTTGTTATAGCTAGAAGAGATCACTTGAGCCCTTAGTGCGTATAATGTAAGGATACATCAGAGCCATTGATTCGAATGTCTAACGGGTGTACTTTGATTTTAATGTGCTTGATGGTGATACAGATGTATGACCACGATTATATTTGGGTCAATCCAATGGTGGAGTTGTTTTTTGTTTGCATGTAAAAGTGTTGGACCTCACCATTTCCTCATTTTTTTACGTTGCGAAATTTGTAGACATAGAAATCTTTTTCTAAGATTTTTGGCCATCTTCATCATATTTCCATCTATGTTCTTAAGCTCTCAGTGTGTTCGAAACCTGTGTAAGTAATAATCCCATCCCATTTCAAATTAGTTGTACCAAATGGCCTCTTTTTCAAAGAAAAATGCCAAAGGGGATAATTCCGAGGGAGTGGACATGGCGCTCATTTTGCGTTGAGGTTACTTTGCCTCCAATAAACCTAACCATTTCATGGAGCCAATTAGCAGAGGCATTTCTTCATTGAAAAGAGGTTACTTTTGGAGAGAATATACATCCCCATATTTTCAAAACACTTTTTCAACCTCGAGCCTCTAGAGAGGGAAAGATTGCAAGAAGTGGTACTGATGAACCTTGGAGTTCACATTCATCCTTTATTTGAGGGATGTCGACCTCTATAAGGAACTGAAAGTCATCGATTCTCAAATAAAAGTTCACTGGCGAATAGTAGAGAGGGATATGGTCCCAAAGATTATCATGCTGACTCAGTATCAAGTGTATTGTGAGTTTGGCATTAATTGAAGATCTTTTTGTTCATTGTGCCTTTGTATTTATTTCTGAAGGGTGTTTTGTGCAGCTGCATTTAATTGATTCGAGCTTGAAACTTCTAAATAGGCTACCATCAGAGCCATTTATGAGCAGACTTTTGAGAAGTGGTACTTCAAGACTATGCTTGGAAAGCGAGCTCTATTCGTAATGCATTTGTTAATGGCAACCAAGGGTAAGCCATCGTTTTATCTATCTCTTGGTGATTTGATTTGATTTTTATAACATTAAAGGTTCGTGAGTTTTACTTACAGAGCAACATGATATGAAAGAACATGTAAACCTAACATATTTTATATAATGTGCCTGGTAAAGGAAAAAAAGAAGAAGCTATTGAGCTATACCTCTTCAACTTATAAAAATCAAAGCGATGAGTTGTCCTATTTGTTGAAGCTGAATCCACCTCTTCTTCCAGAGAAAAAAGGGACAATAAAGGAAAGGAAAAAGTCGAGCCTTCTGTAGGGAGACCCAGAAGAGAAACCCAATTTTAACGAAAAATACTGAGCCTCATTCTCCCTAAGTGCCAAACAACAAAATGAATCACTAAAGAAGCCCATTGAGCCAATCTTCTCTCTTCAGTAAAGATATTGGAAACTGATGATGAGAATGAAGATGAGGGTACCTCATAAAAAGGAAAAAGAAAATGGAGGCTAGCATAAGTGCTCATTCTGAAGGGATGGCCCAAAATTCCTTGAGAGACTATTTTAATGAGATCGTCCTTGCAATTTTGGAGATGTTTCCTATCGAAGTCCAAGTGGTAATAAGGGTCTACCATATTATTGAACTAATAAGTATTCATCTTATGCCGAGACCTGTGACTCGATTGACATGTTGGAGTCTGTCCTCGCCTTTCAGGCTCGTTTACAAGGTTTCTTCTTAAATTCCCAAATGAACATAAGGAGACTGCAAAGTCTAAATAAGGAGTTTTTCCAGAAGGTAGCTGATGTGGAAGCTGAGGCTAAGAGGCTGAATGCTGAGGCCTTTATTACTGATAAAGTCATTGAGGCCTTCAAAGTGTGGCATGCTAAGGATGAGTCAAAGATTGGGCTGCTCACTACTAAAAATAAGGAAATAAAAAAAAAAGTCCACCTTTGAAAAGCTGAGGTGAATGCCATGATGAAGCGGGTCTAAAATTCTGATAACTTGTAAAAGATAGCTTCGTCGGCCTTGAAGATAGCCTATAAAGCAAAAGTGGAGTTGATGGCTCAACTGGATAGTTGGCTGATGAAGTTGACAACTAAAGGCAACAGTTGAGTGGAGTAGGGAAGACAGCTGTGAATAACTATATTGCCTCAACTTATATTGGAGGTGGGTTGCATACAATAAAGTCTTTGGAAGACTCCAAGTGGATTTGGCTTCAATAAAAGAGGAGTTCCTTCTGATGGAGCGTTCCATTCCTGCTAAGTCGAGCCGACTCAACCCATTGCCAACTTTAGATGGCGGTAAGCATAACGCATCTTTACTGACAGAAAGTACATAAAAGTTGAGGAGAATCCAAATATGATAGGGCAAGTGTTTATCGATAGTACATTCTCAAATATTCAACATTCCAAGGATGGGGTTGTACCTTTCTATCTAAATCTTCGATTTCAAAAGTTGTCGGCCTCAACTTATCAGATATATGTTAGGAACCTTTCTAGTTTGGACCCAATGCATTTACATAGGCTCCTTGGAGGAGAGAAAGACCCTTCTTAATACGAGGTCGCTCATTCGAAATGATTTTTTCTTGACTCTTGCATTGAAGTATCTAGTCATTGGTAGAAGGCTAGTTTTATTTGGGAGTCGTCTCTCATTTCTTTAAAGAAATCCAACTCACGTCGTCATAGCTCATCATTTGATACCTTATTGAAGTGTAGGTGGTGAAGCGAAGGTAGCCTATCTTAATCAGACTCATGGCTTCCGCACCATAGGCCATGAAGAAAGAGGTTTCTCCCATTACAATTCGACTAGTGGTATGGATTGTCCATAGTACATGGAAAGCTTGTACAACCATGCCCTTTTTGAAGCGTCAAGCTTCTCTTTTAATACATTCTTGATGGTCTTGTTAACTACCTCTACCTGACCATTTGTTTGAGGGTGATGGGGGAAAAGCAGCTCTTCACATAAATCCCTCACTTTTTTGTTGTCGAACTGTCTTCCATTGTCTAACACGAGTGAGTTAAAAATTTCTAACCGACAAATAATATTCTTCCACATGAATTTAGAGGTGTTGGCCTCAGTGATTTTTTGCTAGGGATTAGCCTCGACCCACTTAGTGAAGTGATCAACGGCAAAAATTACATTGTTGGTTTTTCTCTTTCCTTTCAGAAAAGGGCCCATGAGGTCTAACCCCTATTTGGCGAAGGGCCAATGGCTGGATACCATAGTAAGTTCTTGAGATGGCTGCCTTTGAATGGTGGAGAAGCACTAGCACTTTTTTCGCATTTCCTTACAAATTGAATAGCATCCATTTTTAGTGTTGGCTAATAGTATCCTTGTCTTAGCACTTTATATGCTAGCACTGGTCCGTCAGTGTAGTTGCCACACTCGTTCGTAGATCTCACATGGAACATAATTGGCCTATTTTCCTCCGATGCACCATAGAAGGGCAATGAGAAACGTCTCCTGTAAAGTACTTCATCTTAGAGTAAACAGTAGACAACCTTATGCCTGAGTTTGTGAGCCTCTTCCTTGTCCTCTGGTACAGTATGTTCCTTAAGAAAGACGATGATTGGTTGTATACAAAGTGGGACTCCTTCAATCCATATTACCTATTCCTTTTGGATATGGATGATCTAGAGAGGTATTCAATTGGCACCACTTTGAGCAACTCTGAATCTTCGTCGTTAGCTAGCTTTGACAAAGCATCGGCATGCACATTCTTAATTTTTGGTATCGAAGTTAATTCAGACTTCTCAAAGGATGGAAGCAACTCCATGATCTTTTTGAGGTAAGGTGCCATGCCTTTATCCCTTGAGGAAAAGTCACTATCGATGTGGCTTACTACCAATTGTGAATCACTACTGATCACCAACCTCTTTACCCGCATCTCCTTTGAAAGCCTGAGGCCTAACAGTAATGCCTTATATTCTGCTGCATTGTTGGAAGCCTTAAACCCAAACATTATTGCATAGTTGAGCTTGTGTCCTTCTAGACCTATCAAAATCACTTTCATTTTCAAGCCCATTTCAACTGAAGATCCATCGACAAATAGGCTCCAAGGTAGGAGTCTAGTGGTTCCATTGTCATGTTGATATCCTAGGCCTCGATAAACTCTGTTGTGTGTATGAAATGTCGAACTTGCTTAGTTCCACAGCCCATTTCATTAGTCTTCCCGAGGCGTCAGGTTTTTAGCGTACTTGCTTAAATGGGAGGTTGGTCAATACTTGTATTCTGTGGGCTTGAAAATAGGACCTCAATTTTGTGAATGTGGTCATTAGGAAAAAAAAGAACTTCTCCATGTTTGTGTATCGTGACTCCTTTGATGAGAGGGCCTTGTTTACGTAATAAACGGGTAGTTGTGCACCATTTTTTCCCTTACAAGCACTGAACTCATGGCCTCTAAAGACGTGTTTAAGTACAATAATAATACCTCTCATTCCTTAGGTCTCGAGAGAAGGAGGCTTGTCCCAAGTGCTTCTTTGGCCCTTGGAAAGCCGCTTTGCACTCCTCACTCTATTGGAATCTCTTTTCTCCTTTGAGGACATTGAAGAATGAGAGGCATCCATCTGTTACCTTTGAGATGAATGGGCTCGTGTCTCAAGTCGACCTGTCAGACTTTGCATGTCCTTGGGTTTGCTAGGAGATCTCTTATCTAGTAGGTCTTGATTTTATTTGGGTTTGCTTCTTTACCTCGTTGATTGACCATGTTGCCTAAGAACTTTCCAAAGGCTACACCATAGGTACATTTTTGCTAGTTCAACCTCATTCGATACTTCCTCAAGACCTTGAAAGTTTCCTCCAAGTTTCGACATAGTTTATAGCCTTAAGGCTTTTCACCAACATGTCATTTGCATACACCTCCACCCTTTTGCTAATGAGGTCGGCAAACATCATGTTAACCAGTCTTTGATAGTTATTTAACATTCTTCATACCAAATGGCATAACTTTATAGCAGTAAAGTCCCATATTCGTAATGCACAAAGTGTTTTCCTCATCAAAGATGTGCATGAAAATTTGATTGTATCCTAAATATGCATCTATAAAGTTCCGTAGCTTGTATCTTATCGTAGCATCCATGAGTTGCTAGATCCTTGGGAGTGGGAAGCTATCATCTAGGCATGCTTGGTTTATATAGGAGAAGTCTATGTAGACTCTCTACTTGCCATTGTGTATCTTCACAAGAACCGAATCAAATCCATTAAATACTAGTCTTTGCATCTCCTTTTTCAAGGCTTCGTATTTCTCTGAGTTTAAGGCTCTTCTTCTTTGTCTAAGGAAAATAAAGTTAGGTCAACATTAAGCCGGTGGTAGCTAACCTTGGGGTTGATGCCCACCATATCTTTGTGTTTCCACACAAATATATCTAAGTTCTCAAGAAAAAAGTTCTTAAGCTATCGTTTTTCCTCCACGTTTAGCTCTTTTCCCACCTGGAATGTTTTCATGAGATCATGTGGGTCTAAAGAAAATGATACCAACTCCTTAACTTGGGTTGTCTAGGAGTTTGACTCTCCCTTGTTTAGGGAGAGCCCATTTGTTGGGACATCTATCATCTCACCATCTCCGAATTTTTAAGGGGTCGAACCTTTTACATGTGCATTGAGCATTTCGGTGTCTATCAGAACCATATTTATGCTTCAGGGTTCAGACTTTCATAAGAGTTGACATAGCATTTTCTTGAACCCGTCTCATCACTTTGAATAGTTACCTTGTCTCAATCAGTGATAAATGCATAAGTGGTGGATAGATGCAACAACCCATAGTTTTTTCAATGTAGGTCATCCATCACTTCATGATAAACATATCTGTGATCTACAATAAAAAACTCCATGAAATAATAAGCTGAAAAAGGGGGTGTTTCCATTTCCACAGTTAATGTAATCCTCCTCACATGAACGACACTATCACTAGTAAAACCATATAGGGAGATAGTCATGGGAGTGAGCACGTGACCTGTCAACATCTTATCATGAGTGACTCCAAAAAAAAATTTGTTTCATACTATTTTTTGCGACAATATGGGGATAATGAACACCAGCGTTGTCTTTCTATGTAACATTATTGGTGGAGTACTGTCGATCGCCCGAGGTGTTGTTGAACAGGTAACTCATCATGGGGAGATCTTCGGCTTCCCAGGCATAATTTCTTTGAGCATTTCTTAACTCTCTTCCAACATGTGGGGTCCCCATTATTGTATTAATCTCTCTGATGGGGTTGTTTTCCTCATCTGCATAGGAATGAGAAAAAAATATGTTAAACTCAATACCTGCGAGGTCTCGTCCCCAACGGGATGGGGATTACCCACTTAATCAAGCATCCGGGTCACGAGATTTCACCCCGAGATAGGTATGGGTAATAAGGGCCCAGCCTCATCCCTTTTTTTAAAAAGAAATCAATACTTTGAATCGAAAACTCTACTAAATTTCATTAATTCTAATAGAAGTTGAGAACTAAGATTATCTAAGAAATATGATAAACAATAAAACCTTTATTTTAGCAAATATATTAGATAATTTAACTTTTAAAAATAAATAAATAAATTAAAAAATTTAATAACTATATTACTCTCTCACTTTAATGAATGAGGATAATAAAGTGAATGATCAAAAACTAATAAAAAATATAAAGTTATGTAAACGGGGGCAAGGGCCCTGCCCTACACCATCCTGTCCCACCTTAAATAAGTAATGAAGTGGGCACGGGGTTGAAAATTGCTCGATAGGACAGAGATAGAGAATCAGAACGCATCTCGTTGCTATCTCTATATCTGCGCGTTGTTTTCTTTTTTGTCTTTGGACACCTCCAGGCCTGTCCCTATTCTCATCATTTCTTTGCCTAGGCAATAGGTCCCTATAAAGATGCCTTGCCTCTTCATGCACTACGCTCTTGATCTTGCCTGATTTGAGGTACATTCCTTTGGGCCTAGTGTGTATTCTTTAATCAGTATACGGGCCTATTGGCTCCGTATGATATGGCCTGGACATGCAATCGTTCATGCCATGGTTATAAGTTCGATGGTAAGTGCAATATGGCCTATTTCGAAGCTCGTTGTTCCTTCCTCTACTACTATCCTTGGGTTTGTTCAACAATTTTTGAGCATCAGGGCTAACCTCTTCATATGCTAAGAAGGGTACTGCATTTAAAGTGGTAGTGTCTAAGGCCTGGCTTGAATTGGGGACAATTTTATATCCTGCCTCAGTCCATTACTGGTTTACCAAATGCAAAACAGGACATCACCTTTATCTTTGAGGAGATGGAAGCCCCAATGAGGTTCGGTTACGATGGTCAACTAACTTTTCTTTGACAATTTCGCTCATCATTTCCACTAAAGCTTTGTCTCTAGCCTTTTACCACATAGGAAAGAGCTTCAGGCGAGGCATCATCAGGAATAACCTTCTTGATCTAATGAAAGCCGTCATAAATAGTAGGATTATTATCTCGCACGTCTCTTTAGACGAGGGTGTTCATGTTCGGGCCTCTCTTCAATACTGAAAAAGCTTCCCTATTAGTGACCTTTTTACAGTATGTCATTTATCCTTAAATTGAGCTAAATATCTCTTCAAAGTTTTGCCAGCCTGTTGCCTCATGTCTTGCAGCCTTTGGATAGAGGCCTATTCTTCTTTGTTTGACAAATGCTGGTTGAAGAATGCCTTCTTGAGATCCGATCAACTTTTGATAATACTAGTCAGTATACGACTATACTAAATTTTTGTAGCCCCAGTTAATGTGAGATGAAAAGCTCTGCATTTCAGTGCTATCGAAGCTCTCCTAAGAGACATGTGGGTCTTGTAATTGTTAAGGTGCTTCATTGGATCCCGTTTTCCTTCATATTTAGGTATTTTTGGTAGTATCAAGTGGTTTGGAACATGGGAGTTCCTCAGTTCTTGTGAGAATTGATGACTTTCATCATCATCATCATCCAATTCAAAAGATCTACAAGGACCGTTTGATTTTCCTTCCTTGGGTCAGTAATGAAGCGGTAGCTAAGTCCCAGCATGGTTCCTCAAGTTTGCCGAATCCCTCCTTTCTCGCCTATTTCTAGGCGACCAGGGCACCTGAGGTTCATGTTCCTGCCTGCATTTTTGCTACCTCTGAACCCATCTAATCGCTTCTAATAATGGCGATATCTCGATCAACGAGAAAAGCATATGTGGTGGATAGATGTAACAGTCCAGAATTCTTTCAATGTAGGTCATCCTAGCACTTCATGATAAGTAGATTTGTGATCAACAATGAGAAACTCTATGAAATAATAAGCTGTAAAGAGGGTGTTTTACACAGTTAATATAATCCTCCCCATGGGAACGATGCTATTGCTAGTAAAACTATATAGGGGGATAGTCATGGGAGTGAGCTTGTGACTTATCAACATCTTATCATGAGTGACTCCAAACAAAATGTTGTTGGAGCTTCTATCAAATCAAACCATTTCTTGCAAAAATATGGAGGTAATGAACACCAACGTCTTTCTGTGTAAACATTTTTGGTAGAGTGTTGTCAACCACACGGGGTGTTATTGACCAAGTAACTCATCATAGGGAGATCTTTGGCTTTCCATGGCTTAATTTCTTTGAGCGCTTCTTGACTCCTCTCCAACATGTAGATCCCCAGTTATTGTATTAATCTCCCTAAGGGGTTGTTTTCCTCATCTACATAGGAATGACAAAAAAATCTGTTAAACTCAGTACCTTCGGGGTCTAGCTCAAATAGGATGGAGATTACCCACTTAATCAAGCATTCAAGTCAGGAAATTTCGCCCCGAGGCAGGTATGGGTAATAAGGGCCCAGTCACATCCCTTTTTTTTTTTTTATAAGAATTCAATATTTTGAATGAAAAACTCTACGAAATCTCATTAATTCTAATAGAAGTTGACAACTAAGATTATCTAAAAAATATGATAAACAATAAAACCCTTAGTTTAGCAAATATATTTGCTTAATTTAACTTTTAAAAATAAATTAATTAATTAAAAAATTTAATAACTATATTACCGGATCACTTTAATGAATGAGAATAATAAAATGAATTATAAAAAACTAATAAAAAAATAAACAGTTATGTAAATGGGGCAAGGGCCCTGCCCTACACCGTCCTATCCCACCTTAAACAGGTAATGAAGTGGGTACGGGGTTAAAAATTGCTTGATGGCGATGGAGATAGAGGAACTAGAACCCAATCCGTTGCCATCCCTATATCTGTGCGTTGTTCTCTTCTTTGTCTTTAGACACCTCTAGGCCTGTCCCTATTCTCATCATTCCTTTGCTTAAGTGATCAATCGATATGAAGATGTGTTGCCTCTTCATGCGCTATGCTCTTGATCTTGCCTAGTTTGCGGTGCATCCCTTGGGCCTAGCGTGTATTGTTTTTATCTGTATATGGGCCTATTGGTTTCGTATGATATGGCCTCGACATACAGTTGTTGTGCCATGGCTATAAGTTCGATGGTAAGTGCAATATGGCCTATTTATAGGCTCGTTGCTCCTTTTTCTATTTCTGCCCCAGGGTTTGTTCGCCAGTCTTTGAGCATCAGGACTAATCTTCTTATATGCCAAGGAGAGTACTGCATTTAGGGTGGTAGTGGCTAAGGCCTAGCTTCAAGTGGGGACGATTTTATGTCCTGCCTAGGTCCATTACTAGTTTAACAAGTGCAAAACAAGACCTTGCCTTTGTCTCTGAGGAGACGGAAGCCCTAATGAGGTTCAGTTGCGATGGTCAATTAAGTCTTCATTAACAATTTCACTCCTAGTCATTTCCAGCAAAGCTTTGTCTCTAGCCTTTTACCACATAGGAAAGACCTTCAGGGGAGTTATCATTAGGAGTAACCTTTTTGATCTAATGGAAGCCGTCGTAACTAGTAGGATTCTTTTCCCGCACGTCTCTTCAAAAGAAAGTGTTCATGTTTGGGCCTCCCCTCAATACTGAAAAAGCTTCCATATCAGTGACCTGTTTACAGTATGTCATTTTATCCTTAAATCGAGCTAAATAGCTCTTCAAAGTTTTTCCAGCCTGTTGCCTCATGTCTTGCAACCTTTGGATAGGGGCCTATTTTTCTTTATTTGACAAATGCTGGTTTAAGAATGCCTTCTTGAGATCCGATCAACTTTTGATACTACTAGTCGGTATGCGACTATACCAAATTTCCGCAACCCTAATTAATGTAAGATGAAAAGCTCTACATTTCAGTACTAGCGAAGTTCTCTTAAGAGACATGTGGGTCTTATAATTGTTAAGGTGCTTCGTCGGATCCCATTTTCCTTAATATTTGGGTATTTTAGTAGCAAAAAGTGGTTTGGAACATGGGAGTTTCTCAGTTCTTGTGAGAATGATAGACTTCATCATCATCGTCCAATTCAAAAGATCTACAAGGACCATCTGATTTTCCTTCCTTGGGTTGGTAACAGAGCGGTTGCTAAGTCGCAACTTGGTTACTCAAGTTTGCCGAATCCCTCATTTTCACCTATTTCTAAGCAATCAGGCCACCTGAGGATCATGTCCCTGCTAGTATTCTTACTACCTTTGAATCGAAGGAGACTATTGGGGCCTATTCCTAGGCCTTGATGGTTTAATCATTTCAAAGTAAGGTATTGACAGATCTCTGAGGTTCCCACTCTTGGGCATATTCTAGAGGGAAGTTTTCTGCCTTGAGCAAGAAGTTATCACCGGGTTGACTGGACATATGATTTGTAGACATGTCCATATTTACCTTTCTCTCGATTGGGCTAAGCTCCCTTTTATGTCTCTATGGACATGCCCGGCCCATGTGTCCTTTTTCTCCTCTTCCTATTGAAACGCATCCTGCTAGGGCACTTGGTACTCTACCTGCCCATGCATTTGCATGAGTAATTGTTGTATGATGGCGTTCTACTGAGCCATGTTTGTTTGCAGCCATCTGTCATACTTCTCTCGCTAGGCAAGCGATAGTGCCACATTGTCGATATTGGTAGTGGGTCGATGGGTGTTAACATTTAGTAGGATGACTACTTCAGAAGCATCCTGCTGAAGACTTCTATCTCGAGAGATGTAGTGACTAGATCCCAAGATCTCTCACGTCCATATAAGTCGTGTTCGTACACATTTACAAACCATTAGCTATATGTGGCCTCCTCCAGTGCAGATGGATTTGGCTATACACTCTGACAGTCAAGGCACTTGGGAAAGTACCTATATGGGTGTGGAAAGACTTTAGAATCGAGCCTCCAATATAAAAAGATGGTCAATTTTTTGGAGTAAAGAGTAAAATAATGATATGGCAAAGTTATAGTTTTAGAGCCTAAACTTACATTACCCTTGAATGACACCAAGTGTGAGCTTTTATAATAGAGGAGGGCAAGTAAGAACCTTAGATGAAAAGACATATGGCCTTATCTATGCAGCTTGGTCCTCTTATCTTGGACATCAATCAATCATAAGGCTTTAATGCTAATACCATTTTACCATCCATAATGAGCTGCTTGCGGCCGTGGACTTGCCTGGATAGGCTGACAATGGCAGCAATGACAATGAGTTGTTATATCAATCACGTCAAAACAATTACTTTGGAGATCTTGTACCGAGCTTCTTTTGCTCATGGAGGCTTTTTCGCAGAGGCTCGTACTTGCTGAGGGTCAATAATATTTGATGTGGTTAACAGACTTATGGGTTTGGTCACTTGCGTAGGCCCTACCTTTGTTCGTTGCGTAGGTATGTGGGGGGTATTTAGGTGTAACATATCTATAACCAAGGAATCCCTAACATACTAGGAGAATTAATACATGAAGAGTTTAATATAAGATGAAGTTCTATACAATGCGTAAAACCAATAATGAAAAATTTGGAATGAAATAGGAGTTAAATTTACCTTGGACTCCTTCAAGATATCTTCAAGTCTATTACTAACTCTCAATACTTATCAAATAGTATTTCCAATCAAACACCCAATTCTAACAACAATAGTAAGAGTGTTGTTGTTGAACATCTAGTAGATGAGATAGTAGTAGACCATGATGAAGTAAAAGAAAAGTTGGAGAGGACTAATACAACGTTTAAGGTAATAGTAGATTCACATTGATGGGATAAACAATTTCAGGAAGGAGACTTAGTGATTTCTGAGAAATGAGAAATTTTCTATTGGCACTTACAACAAAATAAAATCAAGAAAGTATGGGCCTTTCAATGTACTTAAGTGGATGCATATATTATTGAGTTCGCCAGCATCTATGGGGATTTCTAGTACATTCAATGTTGCAGATCTATACAAATTCAATGAAGATGATAAATTTCTCTTTCTAAATTATAGCTGGGGGCCAAGTTCTTTGAAGGTGGAAAGGACTGATGCAGAACAAATGGTAGAATGGATTAAAGATGAATTAGATTGAAAAGGGAAAAATGTAATAGTGCAGGTGTGGCATTCGAGCTTCGGTTTGGGTCTATAATACCTTTCCGAAAAGAGAACGACAATACAAGTAGAACACACTATTTTATTGTGACATACGATGGATTTTGACAATTTGAGTTTGTTTAGGACTTAAAAACTGATTTTAAAGTCTAGTGCTATTTTTGTCATGTAGTTTATTTCGAATTCTTTGCAATTTTAGTTTGTTTAAACTGGATTTTCATGTAAACACTTATAAATAAAAAGTTAATTCATCATTTTTTATCATCTTGCAATTAATAAAACTTCATGAGTTTAATTTTCATTCTCTGGTGGATTTCTAGTTCTTGTGCTCTTAAGGTTTTCTTTTAAATTTCTTGTTTCCCGCTATTTCAAATTTAGTCTTTGAATCTATATTTTTTTATTAACTATTTTTGTTCCAACGATTCTTTTTCTTTCCAAATTACACAAAGAATTTTATGAAACTAAGCTTACAATAGTGCATAAAAAAAATTGGCGTATTTATGTAGCTTGATTTAAATCAATTTTAAACCTAAGAATGTGTTAGAAAGCACAACTCGTAAAGTTTTGTGAGCTATATGACTTGGAGAGTTGTACAAGATTATAGGTGTTAAAATGTGTCAAAGCCATTCAGGCACGAGCGGTCTAGTTCATGGTCGAAATACCCCTAGAGCTAGGATGTACTAGCCTACCAAGCATATTTATAGGGTTCATTGCTTGCATAGACTAATCCACGCACCCAATCCGAGAAAAGAGCAAAAAAAAAAAAAAAAAAAAAAAAAAATAAATAATAATTTGGACATAATCTAGGAGAGAAGAAGTGTGTAGAATTTGTATTAATCGAGTACGTATTTGGATCTGCCTATTTTAGAATTAGTGTATGTTCTGAATTGTAACATCTTTTGGAATGAATAATCTACAGTGCCTTTTGTGGTGCGGCCAAAAGTTACCATAGCACTTGTCTAAACAATTTCAAATTTCTTATAGATGGATCATCTTTCAAGAGTTTATACTTATCGAATTAGAATTTTTAGTGCACTATTCAACTGACTCAAATAACAACTTTTAAAGCTCGAAAATTCAAACTCTAATTATTCTCATTTGATTGAAATAACAACACCTAAAAATTAAATTGCTAGAAAAACTTGAAAAATAATTTGGATAGAATTCAGGGAAGAGAAGCGTATATAAAATAATTATTTCTAAATTAGTTTGGAATGATGGAAATTGATTTTGGACATACCTATTTATTGAATTATTTGTATTTATTCTAAATTATGACATCTTTTGAAAAGGATCCTTTATAGACCCCTGTGCACGGGTGCAGATTGAGATCACGAGACCACACACAAAGGGTGGCTCCTATATGGCTAGCCGAAGATAGCATTGAGCCATCGTGGCTAGCCTAAGATTTACGTAAAGGAGTTACACAATTACCAATTTAGGAAAATCCAACACTTCATAAGCTAGTTCACATTTTTTGTTTACATTTTAATGTGGGATTCATTCCCATTTATTTTGAGACATTAAAAACATAATTTAAAACAACATATACTCTTTGATCACATTAAAAGAAACATATGCACTTTGTAGACTCTTTTTTCTTCTTCTTCCTCTTTTTTTTATTTTTTTTATTTTTTTGGGTGATATCTTACATTGTTTTCAGAGATGGAATATGGACCATGTCGTTATATTCCAAGAATAGAAATACTATATGACCCATTTTCTTGCTTCTTTTGCTTTTTTTTTTTTTCGAATAATTCTATTAGTACACCTAAAGGTGTACCGAATTGTTTACCTCCTCTCACATGCACGCGGGACTTGCGTGAATAATTAAGAGAGAGAGAGAGAGAGAGAGAGGAGCCTGGGTAATAAGAATAATACCTCTTTCTTTATTTTGAATATTTTTTCCCTCTTTAAATCAAAGATTTATAACGGTTCTTTTGAGACAATGGTAGTACATTTGGAACAAATTAGGGTTGTCAATGAATTGGATTTTGATTTGAATTCTATTCGAATCCAAAAAAATTAATGGGAGATGAATTCAGGATCTCAATTCGATAGCCTAATCGAGATCCGAATCCAATAATCTGTTAACTAAATGAATCAAATATGGATATAGGTCAATCTGAACCGATAACAACTCGATCCGATTTATTATAATAATATATTATATTTTTTTTATTAACGCATAATTTATGACATAGTTTTTTCCATTTTGAAAATTGTATTATACCTCAATTACACGTAATTTTTAAATAATAAATAATATTATATTTTTAATTGAAAATTTTGAAGAGATTTATTTTTCTATTAATTAAAATAAAATAAAAATAATAAATAATTTATTAATTAGATTTACTATAGTAATTTGTTTTATAATGTAAAAAAACTAACAATTAATATGTCCAAAATAATTTAATTTGTTCAAATTGACATTGTTTGTAATTAAAATCTTATTGAGGCTATGATTTTTAATGAAAATAATAAAGTAAACTACTAATCACTTAGAATTGACAAATGATTATGATTAGTATCTCCATTGAAAGATCGCTAAATCATTGGAATAGAATAATCTTTTAAAAAGTTAGTATTCCACATTGGAATATCGCTAAAATATTCAAAGAGGAGTCTTCTTTAAATATGAGTTAAAAGGAGCATCATTTGGATAAAAAATTGACTTGGGCTTTCCAATATAATAAGTGAGCCAATCAAGATAATTTAAATATTTTTTAAAATAAATAATTAAAACTTGTTAAGGCTATGATTTTTAATGAAAAAAATAAATTAAACTTTTATTTCGCTAATTTTTTCAATTTCGGATCGAGTTATCGGATCGAATATCCAATAATATAGCTAATCGGATATAGATTTAACATTCAAATATCCGTCGAATTATCGGATCAGATTAGATTGGAAATTCGATCCATATCCAATCCATTTACAGCTCTAGACTGAACATCTATTTTATTTTAAGAAAGAATTGCTTGAAAACCAATACTAAATGTGTAAAAATTTCTTACAGAGATGTAGTAATGATAAGGAAGGCAAACTTCAACGCTGCCATGTGTGACATGTCTTTCTACCTAGGCTTGGACTAAGAGGAATGAAAAATTGACCAAACCAATCAAAATAAACCGATTCGGCTCGATTTGACATAGGTAGTAGGTTTGGTCTAATTTTTTTCTTTCTTTTTTTTTTCCCTTAACAAAATCATTGTAGGTCAATTCAGCTATCATTTGAAACCTCAAACTGGTCGTTAATCGAGCCGGCCCAATCCACTTACATGTTTATTTTATTTTTTTTGAAGAAAAATAAAAGTCATAATCTCATAACTATATCTCGATTTTCTCCAATCTATGATATTGCTAGTAAATAATAGTATTGAAAATTTTCTTTTATAAGCTCATTATATTATACTTGAACATTTTTTCTACTCAAGTAATTAGGCTACATAATATATAAAAAAAAACAACAAAATTCTTAAAATTTTCGTTAATCTGTTTTTATTAACCTAGTTTTATTTGTTAGTCAATAATTTTTGTAATATAAAATTATTTAATTATTTTAATTCTCTCAAAACTTAAACTTAAAAAAATGGAATAAAAATCCGAACCAACTAACCAAACTAAATCGATTTAATTTGGTTTGATTAGAATTAAGAACTAGAGTGTGTTGGTTTGATTTGAAATTTACCCAAACCGACTACTTTGATTTTAGTGTCGAGTTGGAGTTGAAATCAACTCAAACCAAACCACGCCCAGATCTATTCGTACCTTCTAATTATTTCCGTTAAATTTTCTAAAAGGATTTCATAGAGTTTTGGAATTTTGATAAAATATTAAGTTTATTTATTTATTTATTTTCACAAATATTGGGGGTTAAATATTCCAAATATCACGGGAACATTTCAAATGTTTTTTAACTGTCATTGAACTTTAAAAAGTTTTGAGTTGTCACTGAATTTAAAAAATAAAAAATAAAATCAATTGTATTGAGCTTTAAGAGTTTCTGAGTTATCAACTAAATTTTGTCAAAAATTAAACGGTTAAAGATTGCATGAAATATGTTATTAAAATTAGTTGTTAACTTTGAGTTACATTAAAATTTAAATTTCAATCGATATCAAATAGGAATATATCAAAATAATAATAATAATAATAATAATAAATCAAAAATCAAAAGTTGGAGGGTCACGTGAACCCCAGGACCCTCCGGGTCCGCCGGTGGTGTTGATTTTGGGTCTCTTACCGAACCTCTATTGCACTGCCACTTGTGGTCATTTGGAAAGTGTAGTTGGAGAACAGCCTTTATTAAAGATTGCAATCCATAAAACCACACTTGCTCTTAGTGATTATGTCTCCATTCTAGCCAATCATCTTCATCTTGACCTCAAAGTAAGCAACTTTTTGTTCAATTTCGCATAATCTCTCTCTTATTTTCTTGTTAGCATTTATCGTTTGTCGGGGTGAAAATGATGGCAATGCAACTATGCGAGCTCTCTGCTTCGTTTAAAAGTTTAAGAATTCTAAACTAGCATCAACGACTGTCGTGGAGCTTAACAATACTTTTCTCCATTGATCATGGATCAACATGATATTCCTATTTAAATGAAGTTGGGACTTGCTTTCTAAAAAAGTAACTTTTAAGCACGGCCAAACATGCTACCATTCAATATTCCTTCAAATCTTCAGGAAAATAATGTTTTTTTTTTTGCGATACGGTAACGGGGTGATGACACTCTAGAGGTCGTCGTGGATTTGAAACTGATGAACCATCTAATGATTGGATTGGAGTTTTTTCTCCAGCAAAATTCAAGTAATCTCCCGTTACTCTTTTACTAAAGCATGTCGATATTTCTAGTCTCCCGGTGTCATCATACTTATTCACTGACCTCTGTATTTTGAGTATTCTGTCCCTGCAATAGGTTTAGAACCATGGTCATGCATTTATAAGTTACAATATTTGAGTTGTTTGTGTTGTTTTACATGGTTGATTAAGAGCTCTTGAGAAACTTGACAGTGCATCGAATTGCAAAGTGGAAAATAACCGTAAAGTACAAGCTCCATATACATGCTCCGCCCCGATAAAGGTGTGTACAAAACAAGTCGTAATACTAAATATTCAGAAAATGTAACATGTTTTTTGCTTGTTCTAACTGATGTCTTGTTACGAGATTCTTACATTACGAGTATGCAAATCACTCGAATCCTGATTACACGACAACAAAGAAAGCTTCAGTAAGGTTCCAGTTGATCAATCAGCGAGAAGATTTCTAGTTTGCATTGTTTGCAAGCAGATTGTCAAATGTATGTAATCACAATTTTTCCTGTTATTCTTGAATTCTTTTCACCTTTTGTAAGGATTGCTTTGTTGATGTAGAAATGCATCACAGTAATTGGACATAAAAATGATCATCGAAGTTCAGATTCGTTTAAAGCCGTTAACTCCTTATTCGATTTCACCCTGATTTAACTTGGATGCTAAACACTTAAAATAGCTTTTGTTTCTTTCTATTCATGCTGTTACAAATGTTTAGTTTTTACCCTTTTTCCTAATTAGTATGGAATTTTGATGGCACATTGGCACTGTCACATGGACTAAATCCATCCAATTCCATTGCAGCCAAAACTCAAAGCAATATCAAATTCCATAGCTTTTGCAAATCCTAAAGCACCAGTTTATCCTCTTCTCGCTCATGGGAACTCTTGGGACGAAGTTAGTCAATAATTATGTTTTACGTGTTATTACATCCTGTGAAGCTCAAACTTGACTTGCACATGAATCTTTGTCTGTTTACCTCATGGGATTTTGTTTTGCCCCAAATTCTATGTAATTGCATCTTGTTGTCTTTGTGAAACTTATAGCATGTTTGGCCAAGAGAATTGGATAGTATTGCCGAGAAAAAAAGAAGTTAAAATCTTATATATTGTAGGGTCTAATTATATTGAATACTGCACACAGACATACCATTAATATCTTGGTAGACCTTATTCTCTTGCAAAATTGAACTACTATAGTTCTTTTTCGTCACATGAATTGCACTCTGCCGATGACATTATAATATAGATGAAGCCATTCCTTTCGTGTCAAGAACAGAGCGCTAAACGGCTGGAACATTCACATTCACATTGAGCAAAACAGCATGTGCGGAATGATTTAAGTTTCATAACCAAGTTCTTTCTACCCTAAGTGTAATAAATTCAGACAGAAAGTGTTTCTATGTGTTCGTATTTGGTTAAAGGTATAAAGAAGGGATAAATAAGCTCATAAGGCTAACTCGAACTACTCACAAGTTCTAGTTTTAGAAGGTATTGTGTGGCTGTTCAACTAATGATACTCATGAAGAAATTTTTCTTCTGCTTGCTTTGTTAAATTTGGAACTTTTGCTTGTTGGATCGGAATGTTAAATTATTGGATCGCTCAGAATACTTTCTTAAAGGGGATTTTCCCCCCCTCTGAATCCACTGGCATTTGTCTCTTGGCTTTACGTTTAAGGATCGAATGTTAACTAAAACTATAAGATGGCGTCTTTTCCAAGATACATATAGATTTAGTAAACATGAAACACTATTGTGAATAGACTATATCTGATAAGGATCCTCGAACGTACAAGAATAGTTGGCTGTGCGAACCTGGTTTCATACATACAAGTTTCTTAAAGGATTTCTGGCCAAATATTGAGTAAGTTTTCAAAGGTTCGATGATTTGGAAATATATAAATTTTTACAGGTGTCAATAATATAGAAATTCTTGACTGAGGCTGCAATGATTTTTTTCCAGTTATTCGTACAGGTTGGGTCACCTATTAAGTGATGGCTCCATTATTTGAGTAAGATGCACTCTTTCAAATCGTCCCCATATCTGAGACAAGACTCACTGCAACGTGTTATAATATTTGGCGACATGGGTAAGGTGATATTGAGCATTAGCCTGGAAAAATGGTTTGTGTTCATGGAAAACCCACGTGTGTACAAGATTGTTGATAAGTAAGATCTTTAGGTCTCGTTTGGGAGTAATTTTTTACCCAAAAAAATTGATTTTTTGACTGTTATTTCACTATTACAGCCGTTATTTTTACTTTTTCCCTCACAGGTAAACTTCCACTTTTCCTCTAACGGTCAAAAAATCAATTCTCAAAATCACTATCAAACAGGCCCTTAGTGAGTTTAAAGTATCGTCTCAGAATAAATAAATTTAATTCAAATTTATTAGTTTCATATGAAATTCGAATAACGTAAAACAAAATAAATATTTTGATTTGATTTTATACTAAATTAATCTAAGGAAGTAATAAAAGTTTCATTTTTATCAAATAATAGATGATTGTATTGAATTTCGACTCTATCTATTGTTATCTATTTCAATTCTTGATTCGTAATCTAGTTTTGTTTATGCAGTCTTGACAATCGATGAAGCGAAATATATTTAATTTTTTCTTTTGAGACAAAATAATTCTATCCTAACAGTAACATGAATTTATTGCTAGCCCATTTTGAATGGTTAGAACGCTTAAATTTTATATTATCTATATGATTTCACAAATGATAAATGTTAATTCTTATATCTATTGTATATATGTTAATTTTATCATGTTTTAAATTTATTGTGAGCCTCCCAACACTAGAACAAGTAACTAATTATTTAATTGGTGGCCAAAAAATTAAATAATACAATGGAAATGCAAAATTAATCAAGAAATACAAGAATTAGACTAACCTAATAGTCTTAAATTAAAAAATATGAACAATAGGGTTTATTTCATCCAATACATGAAAATAATAAGCCTAGCATGTTATTTAACAAATCACAAGAAAAGATTTGAAAAAAATAGCATCGGAATTGAAAACAATGATTGAAGGGTGAAAAATCAATTTTTCGTTAATCTTCAACTCGAACTTTAAATCTTCAATCTCTCATTTTTTCGTTAATCTTCAACTCGAACTTTAAATCTTCAATCTCTCATATTAATTGCTTTTGAATCTCGTGCTAACCTCTTTCTTGTGGTGAAAAATATGTACATTAACGTGCTTCCACATTTTAGCTGTCCCTTGTAACTTAAATAGTAGATTAAATTTGATTCCATAAGAGTTTAGGCAAAAAAAAAAAAGGGGGTGTTGGGCCATTTAGGTCCAGAAATGGCCCTCCACGTGCACCGTATAGTTTACTTTCATTTTGTTGAACTTTGGTCCCTCAATTTCGTTCTTCATTCATTTTAGCTTCTTTTGATATCTTCTTGGTCATCTATCATCCAATTTCATTGAATTAACTACACACCTTCTCCAATAATCAATATTAGGTCCGAATCAACTATCAGCACTTTGCAATTTAGTACATTTTGGCCATTTCACTCATTTTGTTCACTTCCATCGTTTTTCATCGAGATGCATCTAACAAACATAATATATACAAAATTAAGTCTTGATTAATTTAAAATAACAATAGTTGCTCTAGTTTAATTACTGAGATAAGTATACAAAACACATTTATCAAATATCTCCAAACTTGAAAAAAAAAATTCAAAATTACAATGCTAAGTCAATCTCTATCTATTCAATGCAAGATTAACGTGTGTGTATGATGATTCATGTGAAGCATCATAAAGTCATAAATTGATTCAACTCCCAATCCTCTGTGTCCAAATATTTATTTTCTTTTCTCACATCTTATGTACGGACTTCTCTTCATTAAACTTTCTAAATGATCATTGTAGCGAGCTTTTGATTGATGATTTCCAAGTTAGATAACTTTAGGGCATTAGGTTTTAAATAACCTTTCAAACTTAATCATTTGAGTCATAAAAGGCCACGAAAGATGTTTCACAATGAGACACCTTTTTTCTTTTCTTTCTTTTTGTGTTTTATTTTTTATTTTTTTATGCAATGATTAGTACAATGACCCTTATCAAACACATATTCTCAAAAAGACTCAACCCCTAACTTATGATTTTCACCTAATTTTAATTTTATATGCCTTAAACAATCCACACAAAATTTACTATACATGGAATCCACATTTATCTCAATATCTCACTACAACAGTTCAATCACTTCCAAACTATTCTACATTTGGTTTAAGGAGTATAATTTAGTGGTTATTTGGATTTAACATTTAAAACCCTCTATATTTATTTTTTCAACCTATTCAGATTTTGAATCAAATTTTTCTTTCCTGATGCAAAACATAAACTTGTGCCCAAAAATATCAAGTTTCACATGAATATACATACATCAACCCTAATATACAACTTTTTTCACAATTTATAGCCTAACACATGGTTCCAAATATATTCATGATAGTGGGCAAAATTATTTAAAACATACAAGCACACAAAATTATTTATGCCTAAAGCTTTCACTTGCATCAAATGTATATAGGCTTCGCATGGAAAGGTTATGAACTTATGTGTGTATTCCTTTATGCCCCTGTTTGGGCTACACTATTCCGCATTTTAATGAGGGGAATAGTAATATTTTGATGAATATATGGTTGAAAAAAATGAAAAGTTTTTTGCTTTACGTGTAATATTATTTTATTAAAAAATGTATGAATGATAAGAAAAGAGAGAAAAATGTATTTTAATTTAATGAGGGCCAAACGGGGTTATATTTTTAAAATTTTATCATCAAATTCTCGTTACTCTATCTTTGAAATATATTTGACCTTCATAAAAATACTTCTTTAATCTCCAATTCCTAACCAAGTGATATGGAGCCTGCCTTCGTTTCCAACAAATATCGCAGACACACACCAAACGCATATGCAAATTCGATTCTCGAAATATATTTTTTCAACAAGTAATTCCGGCTATGTTGCGTCATTCACTCCCGCGCGGTACCTCATTTTTGTATCTATTAATGTTACTTGTGCATTGATTGATCCCATCACCTAACCAGATTTATCCTTTTGGTGAAAAGTCATTGTGCCAGTGAGAATAAACCCAATTTATCATTGTTGGTTTGTTTCCACATGTTTCTAACTTGCAAATTGCAATAGTGAAAAAAAAGGTTGAACCCCAATCTTAAGGGTCCCCCATAGCCTCCACCTTGGAGTATCGTGAGGGAGGTAAATCGCAGGTTATGCCTCCAAGGGTACAGGGTGGAAAACTGCTTGTACACTTGCACTTACCCAAGAGCCAAATCCATATTTCAGGATTCGAATCTTTGACACAGCAGCCTCAAGCAAAGCCGGATTTTTCCACCCTCCCCTTTTACCATTTGGAGACGTGCCCTGGGGGCTGCAAATTGCAACAGTAGCTCATAGGTGTCGTTGCAGCAGTTCACGTATGCTCTTATTGGATTCAATGATGAGATTTGGAAGTACACTAGCTCATATTCGTTGCTTGTTTATTTGATAACTTTCCACAGTTTTGAACATATCATTGAAAAAAAAGGTTGAACCCCAATCTTAAGGGTCCCCCACAGCCTCTACCCTGGAGTATCGTGAGGGAGGTAAATCGCAGGTTATGCCTCCAAGGGTACAGGGTGGAAAACTGCTTGTACACTTGCACTTACCCACAGACATATTGATAACTTGGGCTCTGACATCAATATTGGGTGGTCTTAAACATTCTCAACCCAAAAAACAAACTTAAGAGATGAGGATTTTCTTTACACATATAAAACCTCAAGTAAAGCCGGATTTTTCCACCCTCCCCTTTTACCACTTGGAGACGTGCCCTGGGGGCTGCAAATTGCAACAGTAGCTCATAGGTGTCGTTGCAGCAGTTCACGTATGCTCTTATTGGATTATTGATCGCTAGCGCCTTCCACAATCGATGTGAAATAACCTCAACACAAGTAATTTTGTTTTTACATAAAAGTAAATTTTATCTAGTAAATGATTTTTATATTTATAAGTAAATTTGTTAGTTATTAGTAGTATTTTTTTTTTTTTTTAATTACTAAACTTTTTACCTTTGAGCTAACTTATTCTTATAAGTGAACTCGCGCAATTTTTTCCCCTATTATTCATCACTTCAATTATAAATAACAAATAATACGATCTAAACCATTTCATTGGATGAGTTAATTTAACATGGACTGATTATGAGAGAACTAACTAGTCAGATAAAAATAATCCGGACCAACAACTACAATGGGATATTTTTGAGGATAAACCTTCTTGTGCATAATTTTTTGTACATTACGGTATCTATACATTCACATGAGGTAGGGCCACTCGAATATTTTATATGAGTGAACCACATCCCATATGACTGTGGAACATCTTGATGTACAAATAATTATATACACCAAGAAAAACCCTCTATTATTTATCATATAGGATTGACAATGTGTATCATATGTAGCTCTAAGTTTTTAGGGGGCAATTTACCCAAATATGAAATAATACGAAACTGAATTGAAAAAATATTGATTTTTTTTTAAATATTTTAAAAGTACAACATAAATCCGGTCTAGGTAAATATTTTGACGTGTATGCAATTTTTTCTGGCAAAATATTTTGACAAATTACAGCATATGTAACCCTATTTTTTCTTTTTTCTTTTTTTTTTTTTCATTTTTTCTTTTCTTTTTCCTTTTTTTTCCCAATGATTGAAACTTTCGGGTTTGAGTTAAGCAGTTGCTTTCATTGGGTAGAAGAAAGTGAAATATGGAAGAATAAAGAGGGACAATACATGAAGAAATTCGTGGCCTAATTGTCTTACTTAATCATGATTAACAGCAACACTGGAAAAAGACATTAACATGGAGTCTTGTGTTACTTTCAAACCTCGAGAGCCCACAAACAAAGCTTGTACCATCGAATATTTTAACAGTTATGAATTCTCAATCGGATGTCTTTCAATGTCGGTAAACCCTGCCTCAACACAACATACCCCACGTTTCTATTTTATACTCTAAATGAAAAAATAAAATAAAATAAAAAAATAAAAAAGATTGACTAGTTTTTATTGTGTTAAATTGATGAAGAAGAGAGACCTGTGTCAATTTTTTTCCCATTATATTGGTGTAAGATTTGTGGCTGTCATCACACTATTCGAAGACAAAATAATTAACTCCTAAATATCATTCTGGGAACCCTCTTGAAAAGCTTTAATTCTTTAATGTTTGGGGAAATACAACATTAATGCCATTAACATACGACAGAAATCCTTAACAAGTACAAAAAAAGTTAGGTGGCACATCTTAATACAAAAAATAAGGTGTTGTTCTCAATTTTGAAGATAATACAAAACATAGTTATATTGATGTCAACTCAACTCGTTTGGTTTGACAATAAATTTTTGTTTTTAGCCATTTATTCTCGTAAAATAGTGTACGTATGTACAAGTGCGTTGGAGGATAAACAATAAAACATTTCAAGACAAATTAGTGCCATGAAATAATCCATAATTAGAGAAGATTAAGACAAACATTCATAGATTGTTGTATTTGGCTTAGAATCTCCATTAGATATGGAATTAGACTTGAAAGAGACAAAAGACTTTACAATTTTTAATTGTTCGTTCATTATTCTCGTGCTGAATTAATTACAGTAAATATTCTTATAAATTTCTAAAAGGTTGTGCCAACTTTTATTAGAATCTTTACTAGGGCTCTAAGCAAAATTGTGTGGAACCCTCCTCATATCTCTTCAATCCAGAGCACGATAGCAAATTGATGATTAACATGGGAAAAGCCAACTCAGAATTGAAAAGGATAATTGATACTTAAATTAAAGTTGAATATGGGTGGTGTATCTAATTATTGAACCTTTTTTCTTAGCATAACGAATTCGGGCAATACCTGAGTATCATAATTATAGGTAGAAAATGATCTTCCTACGTAGACAATGATGCTGCAATAGAAAACTTTGTTCGTAAAGATGCTATGTTTGACGAATTGAGGCACTCATATAAGATATTTGATTAAGTTATTAGACATATTGATAACTTGGGTTCTGACATCAATATTGGGTGGTCTTAAACATTCTCAACCCAAAAAACAAACTTAAGAGATGAGGATTTTCTTTACACATATAAATTGATCGCTAGCGCCTTCCACAATCGATGTGAAATAACCTCAACACAAGTAATTTTGTTTTTACATAAAAGTAAATTTTATCTAGTAAATGATTTTTATATTTATAAGTAAATTTGTTAGTTATTAGTAGTATTTTTTTTTTTTTTAATTACTAAACTTTTTACCTTTGAGCTAACTTATTCTTATAAGTGAACTCGCGCAATTTTTTCCCCTATTATTCATCACTTCAATTATAAATAACAAATAATACGATCTAAACCATTTCATTGGATGAGTTAATTTAACATGGACTGATTATGAGAGAACTAACTAGTCAGATAAAAATAATCCGGACCAACAACTACAATGGGATATTTTTGAGGATAAACCTTCTTGTGCATAATTTTTTGTACATTACGGTATCTATACATTCACATGAGGTAGGGCCACTCGAATATTTTATATGAGTGAACCACATCCCATATGACTGTGGAACATCTTGATGTACAAATAATTATATACACCAAGAAAAACCCTCTATTATTTATCATATAGGATTGACAATGTGTATCATATGTAGCTCTAAGTTTTTAGGGGGCAATTTACCCAAATATGAAATAATACGAAACTGAATTGAAAAAATATTGATTTTTTTTTAAATATTTTAAAAGTACAACATAAATCCGGTCTAGGTAAATATTTTGACGTGTATGCAATTTTTTCTGGCAAAATATTTTGACAAATTACAGCATATGTAACCCTATTTTTTCTTTTCCTTTTTTTTTTTTTCATTTTTTCTTTTCTTTTTCCTTTTTTTTTCCCAATGATTGAAACTTTCGGGTTTGAGTTAAGCAGTTGCTTTCATTGGGTAGAAGAAAGTGAAATATGGAAGAATAAAGAGGGACAATACATGAAGAAATTCGTGGCCTAATTGTCTTACTTAATCATGATTAACAGCAACACTGGAAAAAGACATTAACATGGAGTCTTGTGTTACTTTCAAACCTCGAGAGCCCACAAACAAAGCTTGTACCATCGAATATTTTAACAGTTATGAATTCTCAATCGGATGTCTTTCAATGTCGGTAAACCCTGCCTCAACACAACATACCCCACGTTTCTATTTTATACTCTAAATGAAAAAATAAAATAAAATAAAAAAATAAAAAAGATTGACTAGTTTTTATTGTGTTAAATTGATGAAGAAGAGAGACCTGTGTCAATTTTTTTCCCATTATATTGGTGTAAGATTTGTGGCTGTCATCACACTATTCGAAGACAAAATAATTAACTCCTAAATATCATTCTGGGAACCCTCTTGAAAAGCTTTAATTCTTTAATGTTTGGGGAAATACAACATTAATGCCATTAACATACGACAGAAATCCTTAACAAGTACAAAAAAAGTTAGGTGGCACATCTTAATACAAAAAATAAGGTGTTGTTCTCAATTTTGAAGATAATACAAAACATAGTTATATTGATGTCAACTCAACTCGTTTGGTTTGACAATAAATTTTTGTTTTTAGCCATTTATTCTCGTAAAATAGTGTACGTATGTACAAGTGCGTTGGAGGATAAACAATAAAACATTTCAAGACAAATTAGTGCCATGAAATAATCCATAATTAGAGAAGATTAAGACAAACATTCATAGATTGTTGTATTTGGCTTAGAATCTCCATTAGATATGGAATTAGACTTGAAAGAGACAAAAGACTTTACAATTTTTAATTGTTCGTTCATTATTCTCGTGCTGAATTAATTACAGTAAATATTCTTATAAATTTCTAAAAGGTTGTGCCAACTTTTATTAGAATCTTTACTAGGGCTCTAAGCAAAATTGTGTGGAACCCTCCTCATATCTCTTCAATCCAGAGCACGATAGCAAATTGATGATTAACATGGGAAAAGCCAACTCAGAATTGAAAAGGATAATTGATACTTAAATTAAAGTTGAATATGGGTGGTGTATCTAATTATTGAACCTTTTTTCTTAGCATAACGAATTCGGGCAATACCTGAGTATCATAATTATAGGTAGAAAATGATCTTCCTACGTAGACAATGATGCTGCAATAGAAAACTTTGTTCGTAAAGATGCTATGTTTGACGAATTGAGGCACTCATATAAGATATTTGATTAAGTTATAGACTAACATGCATATCTATGTATAGATAAATTCCATGCTATTTCTCTTTAGGATCTAAGTATCTTACGAAAAATATATAATAGTACAATAGATATCGACTATTACACCGACAAGTGGGACAATGGATTAGCTGATGACGGTGGTGGTGGTGGTGATTGAGAAACGGTCCAAAAATTTTCGTCGGTCCCAGAAATTTGATTTGATCTCATTAATTGTACCTCGTGATCCTCTAGAGAAAAACAGAAGTTGTCATTTGGATCACCATAACACGAAAGTTGTTTCGATGTCTCGGCCTGGCCATTGAGCTGAGACGCCACCAGGCGGTCGTACGCCACCCAGTCTGCCCGCCCAGTTTTAAGATCATCAACAGAATTGCCATTTTGGTTTGTGCAAGAAGTTTGAATATTATCTGTTATCAAATTATAGTCCATAGGTTGGTGTTCACATGCTGCTTTGAAATTGCTGCAATCTTGATCCGTACTGAAAGCTGATTTAATGGTGGAAAGTGATGGAAATGTTGGATTTTCCAATCTGTGAAGGTGCAGAAAACCAGGATGAAATTCATCGTTGATCGTTGATTTCATTTGATTGACGAATTGCATATCCTCGACTTCATCTTCGTCATTATTGTTGATGTTGTTGTTATTAATCATTAGTCCGTGTTCTTTCTTACACGGTTGTCGCATGTGCATAAGTATCTGATCAAGAAAGCCGTCATTATTCGAATTTTGTACTGGAACACTACTACTCGAGTAGATTGAAGTGGACGAATTACTCTCTAAAGCTTTGTGGTAATTTTTCTTCTTGAAAACTCGGCAAACCACCCAACCATCTTCGGGCGACATATCCCCCACTAGATTACCTGTCTGGATTTGCAATTTTTTGAAAATGAATTATACGAGAAAAGGTAGAAAACATATGACATGAATGATCAGTTGAATATTTAGACAGCACTTGATACTACTATAATTATGACCTTGTCCATTATTAAGTATTCCATATAGTCTTATAAGTGTTTCTCAAATATGCAATTAGTGATCAAAATATTTCATAGTACGTAATCAAACAAAACTTGACTACCTTAACCAAGCATCACGCTTTCCATAGTGGTGCTAAAGATAAATCACACATCAAATAAAAATTAAAATAAATAAAAAGTATATAATGATATATGTTACTTTTGAATATGAAATTCAAGCTATAATATAATATCAGAGTATGTTAAACTCAAACGAACAAGTAAATTTGCTTAAAAGCTAAACAAAGAATTGAATTGCAACAACTTGCGGGCATGTTATTGTAAATTCCGTGTCAAAAATTGATAATAACAAAATACACAACATATAAAGGGTTGAATTACTCATTTTAACGAGATTGATAATTTAAGACACGGCTCAAATTCCCTGTACCGTAACAGAGCATATAATGCTCAAAAGACCCCTTAGGAAATTTTTTGTTAAAGACTCAAATAGGGATAAAATGAACAAATGTTGCAGAAAGAAATGAAGAAAGAAAACATCCCTAGAAGCTTCATTGTATATAAACACAAAAAGAATTGAAAAATGACCTTTAATTAAGCACTCAAATTGGGGGAAAAAATATAGAGAAGACATACATTGGGGTCATTAGTATCGTCCTCAAGCCGATACTCATGCATAATCCAATCTGATTTCTGTCCATGTGGAGCTCGTCCTTTGTAGAACACCAGTGTTTTTCTCATTCCAATTCTTTGGAAATTACTATGTATCACTTTATCACGACCAGTAGCCTTCCAGAATCCGGCAGCAGTCGCACGATTTGTTCGAGTCCCCGTGGGGTATTTTTTATCCTTGTGGCTGAAGAAATACCAATCGTTCTGTGGCGTAGATCCTATCTTACACTTCTCTGAACATCATTCAAAAACAATTCAATTGAGGAGAAAATAAACTGTTTTGACATATCGGGTAGGAAAGATTGAATTACACTGCTTAAATTTACCTTGAATATCCCATGGCTCAAGTTTGTTAAGGTCGACATCACGAATGACGTCAAGATCAATCTTCTGGTGAGCTACTTTCTTCCTCAAGTAATACTGTAAAAGCTCCTCCTCAGTAGGATGAAAACGGAATCCTGGAGGCACTTTGGACTGACCATTTACAGATAAATTCATATCTTCGGACATCATGAACTAGCAAGGTGAGAAGTACGTAGTAATAACAAGAGTACTACGTGCAGGAATCCTCGCTCCTGCCTAAATTTAAGACTAAGATTCCGTAGTGTAAAATTCCGTACGTAGCTTTCTTTTATGATGATGAACAAGGCAAGAAAGGGCAAAGAGAGAGGAACATTGTGAAAAAGATAGAAAGGGAGGAGAATACGAACAAGGTAAAGAAATTGTTTGCGTAAAAAGGGTTGGGAAATGATGATTTTATATGAAGTGGTAGGACGAGTTCGGGTCCAAAATGCATGGAAAATTTTTGTAACATAGCAAACAGTGCCTTTTTGTGTGGGTCTTTGGCTTCCAGTAGAACCAACCACCTAAATTTAGAGGTAATGTAGGGCCCATTATAGGTACCATATTGTAGGTCCCACTTCGGACGTTAGAGGTTTCCCTGTAGTCTTGGGGTGGGGGGGGTGTGGGGGGCATCTCCAAACTGTGACCTTCGACCTTAAAAGATCTCAAAGAAAAGCTCCATTCAAACCACCACAACGATTATTTTAAAAGAATCTCTCTCTGCCGCCACCACTCGTTTTAGTTTTGCAACCAATCCGAGATGGGGTCGGAGGCACTGCGCTTTCATGGAAGAAAGCTATGATTGTGTAAAAGAGGTTGGCAGAAATTAAGGAGTATATTACGTTTACATTTCACCGGAAGTATATACATCAAGCAAATTTTAATGTTAATGTAGAGCACTATATGATGACACTCGTGCGATGCAGATTATCATTTTTCTATTATGAACTCCATGACCTGAAAGTATTATAATCAATCAAATACAATAAGGCTATGTTTGATTGTACCCCAATTTCATAAAAAATGGAATTTAAATTCCATCTTTCCAATTTTTTGCCGTTTGATTGACAAAATTTTCCCTAGAATTTGAATTCCACATTTTATGTCACCTAAGCTAATTTCCATGTTTTCCTTGAAATGGTAAGAATTGGAATTCTCGATTACTGTAGCACTTTATTATTATTATTATTATTATTATTATTATTATTATTATTATTATTATTATTATTTTGTAATGGAAACAAATTCTAAGAATTATTGTAAAAAAATATTTCCTTTTAAATGGCAATTTTCATGTAAAACAAAGTCAAACGAATACCAAAAGATAAGATGATTTTCTTGAAATTTTTGTTTTTTTTGTGTGTTGGCAATGGAAACAAATTTTATCCCCAATACCAGTAAAATCTATCCCTTTAATTGATAATTTTCATGTAAAACAAAGTCAAACGAAGATCCAAAAACACTTTTATTTCAACATTTTTCACATGAAAAATTATCCCAATCAAACACAATAATTTACAATTTTTAGAAAAATAATTTATGAGCAATTCAATCCCTTGGAATTCGTTTTCAATTCAATTTCATCTTTACAATTAAATGGTCCCTAAATGTATGAAAGGACTACTTGTGAGTAATGACCGCAAACAGTGTAATCATGAAAATTTTAGCCCTCTTTGACAACCATTATAAAGAGTTTTTTTTGGGAAATGAGTTTTGAAATAGTGATTTTTTTTTTTTAAATGTATAGCTAAAAGATAGGAAAATTTTTGGGTTTAAAAATTTTGGGTTTACATACAAAATATTTTATTTAAAGAATGTGTGATTGAAAATGAATTTCAAAAGAAGAGAGAAAAAGGAAATTATGTAAAAATGGTTGTCAAATGAGTTCAAGAATTCACATTACGAATTCTCCCCCATTTTGATTAATCGGAGCCCACCATTTTGTTTACAACATTTGTGCATGTCTCGATATGCATATCATGCATCCATGTAGCTAGAGGTGGAAATGGGTGGAGCCGAGCTAACTCGAGCCCGTTACACACGAGCTTGGCTTATCAAAGAGCCGAGTCAAGCTCGGCTTGTCTCCCAAGGGCCAAGTTTGGCCCTTGATCTCATAGCTTGTGGGCCGAGCCAAATTTAGATCTGGAGCTCAACTTAAAAAAAAAAAAAAAAAAAAAAAAAAAAAAAAAAAAAAAAACACTCCGCCTTTTCCATTGGTTTGGAATCTGCTACTTATTTTTAAATAGCACGAAGTTGAAATTGCACACGAATAGCTTGTTACATTTACAATTTTTTTTTTTTTTTTTTAAATCAAACCTCCAAAAACAAAGAGTCCTCAAATTTCATGTATCGTCAACGAAGCTTGCTGTAAAAGTCAAACCTCATTTTGTTTTCTCCTCTAAACCACTCTTATTTAAATGAACATTTTCTTCCTTGTTCAATTTCATATTATCAGTGCCATCTCCAACTTCCTGAGAATCTTCTTTAAATAATTGAATTGTATGAACATAAAATGTATAAAGTTGTAGAAGTGGAATGTTTAAATAATAAATTAAATTGAAATTTGAAAATAGATTTGAAATTCATTTTTAAACTTTTTTAAACTCTCCGACTTCATCAATGGTACGACCCATTGAAACCAATTTAAAGTATTCCCAACACTATGCAACTTTTTTCCCCTTACATTGAGAATTTGTAGTTTTGCTTTGCTAGCATTTTCACCGATGTCATTTAAATCAATTGGATTACTACCTCTATGAGCATCATCAATGTCCATTCCTAATAAATCATCGGGGATGGGAACATCGTTGAGACCGGTAAATTCATTGAGAAATTGACATTATGGCGTCATAGGTGAGCAGCCACCAAACAAACACTCAATAAAATCACAAGGATATATGTGTATCAGTTATGTATAATATGGTGTAGAGAATAAAGATGAAATGTGTAAATTGAATAATGTAAGATGTAATGTAGAGAATAGAATTGAGAGAACATATATAATAGAATTGAAATTTGAATATAATAGAATGTGTATATGTATATAAAGACCGTACTACACGTATATAATCATTTACCTACTACTCACATCATTTGAGTGGGACCTTGGTTCGGATTATTAAATTACACATGGGGCCCGTATGTTTGTGATGGGGGGGACATGGTTCGGTACACCCCCCCTCGATACAAACATGTTTATCCTGTATATAATAGATTGTATGTAATAATGAATAGTGTAATAGAATAGAATTGATAGTAATTTGATATTTTGATTGTAGAAAGAATGTAGAAGAGAGAATTTAGTATTTTTGATCGTTGTGTGAAAAAATAATTTGTAAGTGTGAGATATTTATAGAGGAAAAATAAAATAAAAAATTTAGTGACCAATGACAATGGTTTCTTTAAAAAGTTTGTTACGCTTGAAAACGATCACAAACTTTTCTTGAAGTAATCTAACGGTCATTCTAGCTTGCTCTGCTAGTCACCGA